>NC_057798.1:242964838-242968270 GCF_018294505.1 Triticum aestivum
AAACACACCTGTGTAATTGCTCTAATTGATATTGAGGGCTAAATATCTTCGAAGCACAAGTTCTTGCCGGTTCACCATTTTGATTGGTTCTGATGAGATTCAGACTGTTGCAGCCATACCAGTTAATTTGATTTATTTCAAAATCATGAAAAATTACAGATGAGACGACGACCAAAAAACGGACTTTGGTGACCTTATATCTATCAAGAAAAGTGGACAAGATAAGTCATGCTTGACTGGATTTTAACTTATATTCCTTCTCTAGTAGATTAACCATAAAACACTCCTATAGTTGGTTATTGTCATCTTGTTGGAGCCAAGACAACACACAATCTACCAAGGAAAAGCAATCAAATCCAAGGAAGAAGACATGAAGCTTTGTTTGTTTGCTAGGTTCAGCTGTGTGCCTACATCCGCAGGAGCCGAAATTCAGGGGCTCTGCCCAGATATATTTCTTACCATGGTTGTTCGAGTTACATCACACAATCGCATACGTAAAAGGATATAAACCTGAGTGTAGTACATTTACACAATTACTGCTTCCCAGATTAGGCAATCCCTTTATCTTTACATATATTTGTCACACACAAAAGATTTAGTGATTTCTGCAATTCCACTTGGTCACTGAATGGTGGATGGATATTACTCAATGATCTATGGTGTGGAAGACCCTTTCTTTACTCGTCTGAATAATCAAGATGGCAAGCAAATACTATCGCTCCTGATTTAAGTTAGTTTTCCCAGAAGCTCAGGAGAAATAAACACAACCCTTTAAACAAGACTTGCCTACTACTCCCTCCGTTCCTAAATATAAGTCTTTGTAGAGATTCCACTAGATGGACTACATACAGAGCAAAATGAATGAATTTACACTTAAAATGCATCTATATACATCCGTATGTGGTTCATAGTGAAATCTCTACAAAGACTTATATTTAGGAACGGAGGGAGTACAATAATGAACTATCAAGCACCAAACAAGTTATGTGATAACTATGCAGGTACGGAGATAATTAGGATGCAACAGAGTGCTTACCCCTTTCATATTGTCTGTGACGACAGCGATGGTGGGAAGTTGGTATATATGTGTGCGCGTAGGATGTGATGCTTCAACCTGCAGATGCTCTCAAGATGCAATGTCTTGACGTCCAGTGAGAAACATTCCAAGTCTGACATCGCTAACGATGATGAACTTGCGGAGTCATCTTCGGATCTTAGTAGTAGCAAATACCTCTCTGTTGCACCTCTCAGGTAATACCGGTACCCGGATTCCAATGGGATCGTCTTCTCCATCTGCCACTGGTTGAAACTCGGACCTTGGATCTGCCTAATGGTATAATAGAGGTCAAATGTGCCATCTGCATCGTGTTCACGGACAGCAAACATCCCAGGTCTGCCTTCCCCAGCATCCACAATGGCAATCGGTGGCCTTCGGCAGCCAGGTGGGAGGTCGGCAATGGAGAACTCCATCCTCCTTGTGTCAAGCATGAGCAATTTCTGCCTCCAGTCCATGACCCAGTAGAAGCAGGCACAAGCGTATTGTCGGCCAAAGAACACAGGGCTCTTGGAGGACGCCGTCGACACGCCGGTGCCCACTAACAAATCGCCCCAGACCTGAGACGCAACGGCTCGCCATTCTCCCGTGCTTGAAGAGAAGACGAAGGCGACCAGCTTCGTTTTGCACTGCGCCATCCAGATCACTCTGAATGACGTTTCTTCCGCCTCATCCTCGCCTGGGGGAGCCAGGAAGGGCTCGCACCAGCGCTCCAACTCCACGCGGAGTGGGTGCTCCACCGAAGCAGCTAGGTCGTCAGGGATTGGGGGGAGCTGGGGGCACCGCCGGTGGAGATGGTCGCACACCGCGAGCTCCGTGAAGACAGGGGAATCCTCGCCAGCGTCGTCCTCTGGGGTGCGGTCGAGGAGGACGCGGCCGTCGCGGACGTCCCGGACGATCCAGCTGTCGTGGGAAGGGAGGAAGGAGTAGGAGAAATCCGCGGCGAGGGAAACGGCGTGGGCGACGGGCGCGGAGGCGTGGGGCGGGCGGGCGGGGTGGAAGCCGTTGTGGTTGAGGAAGCCGAGGAAGGGCCGGGCTTGGAGGGAGCGGAAGCGCCGGAGGAATGCGCGGTCCGTGACGAGCCGGCGGAAGGCGACGCAGGCCGCGGAGGCGCGGACGAGGTCGGCCGGGGTGGGCAGCAGGAGGAAGATCTCCGCCAAGAGGTCGTCCGTCACCGGCAGGGAGCTCGTTTCCGCCATTTCCTGGCTGGTCGCCGGTGGGGTGGATGAAGGAAGGAGCTTTGGCGTCGCTGGATCGAAACTCGGCAGCTGCGTTGGCCTGGAAGGTCAAATGTCCAGTAATAAAACGGAAAAGTATATTTTTCATCCCTTAATTTTTGACGGAGTCTAAATTTGGTCCCTCAACTTCAAAACCGGATAACTTGCACCCTTAGCTTCTAAAACCGGACAAGATTCCCTGGTCACAGTTTTGCCCGGTTTTGGTGATGTCCTATCCCGGTTTTGACCGTTCCGACTCGAATTTGCCTACTTCTTCCAAGTCCGCGTGCTGTTTTCAAATTTGGTTTCTTTTCAAATACATGAACCTTTTTAAAATTTGTGCACTTTTTAAAATCTACGTACTTTTTCGAAGTTCATGTACTTTCTCAAATATGCACATTTTTTTTACAGTTCATGTAGTTTTTTGAAGTTCATTTAACTTTTTAAAAACGATGTACCTTTTCATATTCGAGTACATTTTTTTGGATAGAGTTCATGAATTTGAAATTTTTACGCAAACTTGAAAAAAGTACGCGGATATGGACTTTCTTTACGCAAAAATATGTGGATTTCAAAAATTATGTCGACTTGAAAGAAGTACGTGAATTTCAAACAAAGTTCATGGATTATATGCGGACTTTGAAAAGCATGTGGATTTGAAATAAGCATGCGAATTTCAAAAATAGTTCATGGCTTTGAAAAATACTTGTATTTGATAAAATTACAAAAATTTGGGAAAAATACGGGGATTTGAAAAAAGTACGTAAATATTAAAAAATCAAGGATTTGAAAAAAAGTATACAAATTTCAAAATAGTTCGCTGATTTGAAAAAAGTATGTTTATTTTGGAAAAAATACGTGATCTTGAAAAAACTGCACGGATTTGAAAAGTGTAAATGAATTTCAAAAAGTTCACGGATATAAAAAAATTACACGAATATGAGTGAGCACTGGTGAAAACCGGGGTGGGTCAGCAGCAAAACCGGTGAAAACTGAGTCCAGGGACGAACCTTGTCCGGTTTCGGTAGTTGGGGGTGCAAATTGTCCGGTTTTGAAGTTGAGGGACCAAATCTAGACTCTACTAAGAGTTGAGGGACGAAAAGTATACTTTTCTCGCAATAAAATGGTTTGGCCTCTCGTGAAAAGCGCACTCTGCCTCTT
>NC_057798.1:242968485-242982094 GCF_018294505.1 Triticum aestivum
TTTTTTTTGCTTCTTGGCAAAAATAACAGAGTTACGGATAATAGTCTTCTATAGGTTATGAAAAACATACTCATCCGGGAACCAGTAACGCGTAAATTATGTCAAGCCAAAACCGATCAATATCCGAATGAAACAGATTCAAACTTCTCCTAGAAATGTTTGTGTTGCAAAATTAAAGAAAAAGAGCAATCAAAAAAAAGTGAATTTGAGGCCTGCGCTGGACTGAAGAGACGGATTCCATTCTCCGGGCTCATTTCTTTGTTTGCGTCGGAGAATCCCACACCATGTTTGCAATTAATGCAAACTAACTTACGGACACATCTCTCGATAATATCCCTTCGATTTTCACCGGTGGGTCCTCCCCGCCCTTAGATCCCAATCAATTCAAGACACCACAACTTGTAATTTCATTCCCGTAAAAACCATCATCTCATAAGTCTGTTATCAACTATTAAGGCAGACAAAAAACACGAGAAGTAACATAAATTAAATGAATTTTTTGTATTTCCTTAGACTTAGACCGCACAAGACAAGAATTTTTCGTTAATTAAGATTCCATTTCAAAGGCGCTACTTTGTTTCGCAAGCCTTTGTCATTGTCAGTCAACTAAGGTTGGCCCTCGGCCCCCTACGAATCCGTAAATTAGAGAGCTCCAGATTCGTAGATCACCAAGCGACAACTACAAACATTGGAACGAGCCGAAGGTGCGTCGCCGTCATCGTCTCTCCCTTATCGATACCGGGCAAACTTGGTTCTAGTAGACAGTCGGGAAGTCGTGGCACTAAGGCCCCACACGACCAGCGCACCATAACAACAACTGGCACTAATAAACAGAATCACATATCGACGGGATTTAATATGTAGACACACGAACACACACACGAATGAAGACCACATCAAAGCAGGTCCATCGAAGGCAACCACTGACCGAATCTTGCGAGATCCGCTAGAGACACACTTTCACACGCCCTTCGACATCACTAGACACACCACCAGGGCGGGGGGGTTAGGCGTGGAGAAACTTATTCCATCTTCAGGGAGCCAGCGTCGTCCTGTCTTCATGAGTATGACACAAACCCTAACCAAACTCAAAAGAACACCTAAAAAGGGAGTCATCCCGCCGGCAAGGGGCACAATCCACCACGCCCCATGACCCTAATGCTACAGGAGACAAGGCTAACCAGCGGCGACGCCGATGGGAGGCAGAAACCCTAGTCGCATGTTCACCTGAGAGGAGAGAGGAAGGGGTATGGGCCCGTTGCTATTAATCTTTTGTGATTATAAGTCTATTTGTTTTTTAGCTCTAAGTGTACAATTCTATTTATTTATTTAACTTTCGGTGATCAAGTCTAAGTTGACAGGACTTACTCACTACTAGATCATTGATGAGACGCGTTGCGGTGCCGGTCTATTTAGAATTTTCTTTAAAATAGAAAGAAATGAATCATGAACTTTAATAGAGCGGTGAATAGTGAATTTAATTGGTCTGTAAAGGAAGTATTAGATAGTTTGGCAGTACATGGTTTTTTCTTTGGTCTAATGGGCTTTAATTGGTGCGAGCAATTGCATAGCATAACATCATGTGAAGAGCTGCCAAAATGAAGTCACGTGTATTGTGGTTTGAGATTTGGGAATAGTATTGGTCATACTCTCATGTAAATCAGTTTAGTTGGCGTCTTGTAGATATGTTCATTGATTTGAATTGGGAGGATGAATTATTGGTTATTTACAATTTGCCTTTTGTATTTTTTTGTGATTGTGGATTGTTTAGTTCTTCAGAATTTGTTTCCTTTGACTTGTGAATATCGTTCTTGATTGTTGTCCCATCTCCTAATACTACAACCTCTGTCCAGAGTTAACTGTTGATTGTCACTGAAATGAGTGTATCTGCACACTACACGTCTACATATACTTATTTTAGCGATGGTTAATTTCAGATGGAGGGAGTATTAACTAGTGATCGGTACACTATGTATCAGTACAAAACGGAAGTATTCAAGCGAAATCTTGCAATAGATAGTACAGGCCAGCTGAGAAATTGCATTGGCCTCCAAATGCAAAATTTAAAATTTGTGAAAATTCATATATTTACATTGCAAAAATTTCTGAAACAAAAATACAGAGATAGATGAAGGCATAATTCACAAGTGTGTAAATTTTCAGAACAAAATACGTTGAAACGAGGGTTGTGGAAAAAAAATCTGGGCTTTTTATCACATGATACTATTCATCCTCCTGCACCATGAATTTGCCTTTTTTTTGTACAGGTCGCATTTCATCGTATTTCATCATCAAATTTTGCACCCATACACCCCACATCCTTGTTTACTTGTAAAAAAATCAGATTTTTTTTAACCCAAAATTTTCGAATTTTATTTTTTTCTAAAATTTGGCCTCCGTGAAGGCTGAGATCCAAAACGCCATACTCAGGCCAGCTCTCCTATATTAAGGACCTCAAATAAGCTTTATTGATCGGGTTACAGTGTCCAAGAAGATCATCTCAAAGCTCTATATACACTGACCTCATCCATCACCAGCCACGCTTTATGGCCTCCTATGACTTCTTCCTTCCATTCTCCACCCTTCCATAACTGAAAATTAATAAGAGCGCGGTCATAAGAAATTCATAATTTCATCAACCATAAAGTGACAAAGACAGAACCGTGTTGCCAATTCACTTGGATGTTGATGAGGCTAATTTTTTTCTCAAAAAAATTGCGGTAAAAATGGGTACTTCCCTTTCAAGTATTTGAGGGTTCGCCTTATTTTGACAAAAAGGAACACCTACAGGTTGTGAATGATAGGATCATTAAAATAATCTCTTATTGGATGTCTAAGAACCTATCATACGGGTGTAAGTTGTTTTTCTCTGTCCTTGTCTCACTTTTTCCAGAAAAACATGGTGATTCTCATAAATACTCCATCCTTCTGGAATTACTTGTCGCGAAAATGAATAGAAATGGTTGTATCTAAAATGAAAATACATATATATACATCCATTTTTGTGAAAAGTAAGTTCATGCGGAGGGAGTATCAACTACTCCTCCGGTCCAACATAAGTGTCTAGGTTTTATTTTAATTTTTAAAACTAAAATCGCAACAATTATTTTGAATCAGAGGGAGTACCTAACTGGGGCTTGGTTTCTAGGGGAAAATTGATAATTTAGGTGTCCCTGATCTTAGAGAGTTTAGTATGATATTGCTTGCCCCCTATGGTTAGAAAAAACAGAGTGATTAACTACCCATTAATAAATATGGTTTTGCTCGCAATTACAAAGCTAGGCTCCCATTTTGATGGGATCTTTTCTGAAACAGAGCTATGCTGAGAAATGGACGCGTTGGAGTGGAGAGACACGTAACTCAGTGCACACGTCTTCTCGGCAGGGGCGGACAACGAAGCTGTGGTGACGAGTGATGATGCTACTCTAACTCGATGACCTCTGCTTCTCACCGGCGTTCGTCGCCCCTCCCCTCCATTGCAGTCGCGAGAATGATCCTCGTATGCTGGTGCCTCCTCGCCGACCGGTTCTAGGTTCGGTTTCGGGTGGACGAGGCCCAGCATGGCCTTGAGGGCGATCACGCCATGGGACGTCGATTTGCATGAGTAGGTCGTCGATGATGTCTTGGCACACTTGATGGTGCTATAAGCAGAGATCCGCCCGAGGCCCGAGGCAGGCATGGAGGAGCGGTGTCGGTCTCGACCTGCAACGCCTAAGAGCGCGCATGGAGGCGACAGTCGTGGGATGATCGGATTGGGGCGGTGTGTTTTCCTTTCCAGCCGCTGCATGTGGTTATGTGGGCTCGGGAGTTTTTCGTTAGTTGTCAGGACTTTTTTCTTGGCTGGTTTTCGTTGGTTGGTCGGTTTCCTCGACTTTTTTCTCCTGGATTATTTCCGTGGGGATCTATGATGAAACTTCGGATAAAAAAACCATAAAACCGGATAAGCGCTCACGGGCAAGGGGACGGGGAACCAAGAAAAGATTGTAGACTCGAATGGCAGATTCATCGCGGCAGGGAATGGGGAAATCGATTGATGCGGAGATGCGTTTATGGGCGAGGCACTGGCCTTACGGTTTGTTCTCAGTTTGACTACTACATTCGGATATAACCGTATAGAGGTGAACTCCGACAACATCGAGGTGATAGAGACAATGAAGAATGGAGGTCGCTCTTTTGGTCCATCGACGGCAGTTTTTGATGATATATATCACCTTGTGTGTGATTTTCCGCGGATTATTTTTGAGCATGCTCTTAGAGAGTCTAATTATACTGCCCATGATTTAGCCAAACTACATAGAAGTAAGGTGTGTGCGGGGTGGATAGAAGATTCACCCGTAAAGATTGTTGATACTCTTGTAAAAGATAATATGATGATCATCTTGCAATAAAGAATATGTTGATGTAAAAACTGTTGAATAAATAGGCAATTTCTCGATTAAATTAATCCATGAGTAAATCACTAGCATGGCATTGACTAAGTTGATGACGTACTGACTCTGATCTAAACATGCACGTACTAAGCAAACAGTAGACAAATCTACACATACTGCTAGTACTGCTAATATGAAAATAATCAGGAGCGGGATAAACGAGTTATACCCTCCAGTAGGCCACGCAGAGGCCGCGGCTTTGGTGGCAGCAGCGGCGTCCTCGGCGACCTTTTTGTCGGCTTCAGCTTTCTCGGTGGCGGCACGGTCGGCGTCGGTGGACATGGTGATGACGAAGGCGACGCGAACGTAGAGGAAGTAGACGATCGGAAGCGAGCAGTCGCGTAATCGCTGCCCAAAAAACCTATTCGCCCTCACCCCGTACAGGAACCAGAAGGGCGTGGTTTCGGAGACCTGCTCTCCCGTCAACCGTGTACGTGGCGGACGGGATGGAGTCACCGGCGGCAGCAGCAGCAAAGGAACGACGGTGGGCGTGCGCGTGAGCAGATGTGATCTGTTCGTGGCGGCTAGGGTTAGGAGACACCACATACTTATAGGCGCAGCCGCGTGGAGAGACGTGGGCTCGACCCACGTCCGAGTCCGTGACAGCCCACGATCCGACGTCTCAGATCGTGGCCCAGCTGTCAGAAAACTCTCCGTTAGTGACTGGCAAAAATAAGCGCGTAGGTGTGAGCTCGGCTCGGCTCAATCCGCAACCCGCAACCCGCAACCCGCAACCCGCGGCGCGACGAGGCGGGCGGCGGAGGAGGAGTGCGCGAGGGCCTCTTCTCTTCTCAAGCTCCAATAGCATGTAGAAGAGAAACCCTTATAAACCACTCCAACTCTCCTTCCACTTCCGGGGTGGGACTAAACTTCCCACCACACCTAGTGACATAACCCATATGGGCCCTTAGAGATTTTTCAGAAATTGCAATATGGGCCTAGAGCCCATCTCAGATTTCAGCAAAAACAATTGTAAATAGCCCTAAGAAAAGAAAGATCTTTGTGGGACCAGATTGCCTGGTTGGCGCTGGCGTCTCCTTGCACTGGTCGGATTCCGAATCCGGGTAAAGAACGAGAATGAGAAGGTAGTATGTACTATATAAAAGGCCAGGACACAAGCCCTGTAATCACAGAACCAATTCCGGCTTCGGTGCGCTGCGAAATCTCCAGCCGAGGCCATCGCGAGCAATCAATCGTCCCAGCGGGAGCACGATCGTCCCAGCGGGAGCACGTAGGTGCGCGCGAGACTTGCTCGATCGGTAACTCGCTCGATCTCTCGCTGGACAACATGGAGGCGAGGCAGCAGGCCGGCGGCGCGGCCCTGTGCGCCAGCGGCTGCGGATTCTTCGCCGGCGCGGCGACAAACGATCTCTGCTCCAAGTGCTACAAGGAACAGCAGCTGCTGGACGTGATGGCCTTTGATGGCGCTGTCATGTCCGGCCTCAGGTCGCTGACCATCAGGTCGACGAAAGGCGGAGGCGAGGAGGAGACGCCCGAGAAGACGATCAAGAACCGATGCAGCGCGTGCCATAAGAAGGTGGGGCTGCTGGGATTCGCCTGCCGGTGCGGGGCCACCTACTGCGGCGCGCACCGCCACGCCGACGCGCACACCTGCTTCTTCGACTACAAGGCGGCCGGCCGCGAGCAGATCGCGCGCCAGAACCCGCTCGTCGTCGCGCCCAAGATGGCCAGGATTTGAGCGCTTCTACCCACGACATGTATTGTAACCCAGGGCTGACTCCTGCGAGAGACGCCTTAGAGATGTACTGTGGAATTAGTATGTGTCTGATTGCTTCTCCGTCGTGTCTACCTTTGTGACGACGAGGCTGTGTGTAGCAACGATGCGCCTGTTTTTATTCCATGCAAATCTCCATTACGCTCTTCGCAACTTCGCAAGTTGGTACGCATCATGCATTTGGATAATTTGGCTGCTTAAATTTGTCCACCACATTCAGATCCAATCGGCCAATCTTCTTTTTCTACCACTAGTTAGCACCGCACGTACGTCATACGCGTGATTGTATATTCAATAATAACCATAGCTTAAAATCACACGTTTTTAACCACATTGCCAATAGATTTTTTGAGAATACAATTCTTATACTCAAGAAATTCTCCTCGTCTAACCTTAGGTGACTAGGGAGAGTTACTCCCTCTCCCCCCAAACCTCACCGACAAGCCCGTGGATTTGCCTCCCTTCTGTCTGCTATTCCGGCAGCCGGTGGAGCGGTAGGCAGAAGGGAGGCAAATCCCAATGCCTCCACTTCAGTTAGTAGTTTAGGTTAGAATTTATTTTTAATCCTCATAGGTGTGGCGTTCGGGTGGATGACGGCGCTTTTTTTTTCGAGTTTGTCTCCCGGCTCCGATCCTTCTCGAGTTCGTCTGTCTTTACGTAATCGATGGAGCTTCGGCCTAGTTCCTGTTGTCTTCCTGGGGCGATGAGGTTAGGATTTCTCGTCATATGGCGAGATTTGGTGTCTAGGTACTTCAGATCTATGTAAGGGTTCAACAGTGACGACTACAACTCCAGGGCACTGGTCCTTAGCGACACGTGCACGAAAATTTCTGGTTGTCATCTACGAGGTCAAACCGGCTCCTGCAGGGGAAGGGTGACAGCGGCGCGTCGGCGGCTCGTTCTAGCATTTGTAGTGGTCGTTCTGTGGTCTCGGAATATTAATGTACTATTTTTTAAATTATGTTTAAGATGTTTTATACTTTGGTGAACTTTCATGATAGATATGATCCTTTTGGCAAAAAGATCCTAGTCCAAGCGATTATTGTCATATATTTTAAATACTTTGGTGTAGTGGTCTTTGGGAGGGGAGGGGGATGGAGCAGATTCCTAAAGAATTATGAGGCCTAATTATGGAGAGCTATTAAGAGGTAACTACTTTCATCATAAACACTAAGACTAGCCACAGTGGGGAGTAAATTAGACTAGTAACATGCATATGTTGTTAGTCTATGTTGCTACCTTTATAATGGGGAGTAACATATATGTGATGTCATGCAACACTTCATTTATTATGTTGTAAACCCATCTTGCCTTGATATGTGTGATGTTACTCATACTACTAGTAACTAGCTATGTTACCACTTGACTCTCTTTCTTCATTAATTATTTGCCATATTATCTATTTTGCCTAAATATGTGTGATATTACCACCTATGTTACTCCCATTGTGGGTAGTCTAAAACTATTCATAATGGAGTAACATCACACATGTCTAGCAAAATAGATTATGTGGCAAGTAACTAATGAGGAAAGAAAGGCATGTGGTAAAAGTATGTTACTCACACTATGAGTAACATCACACACATCAAGACAAGATGAGTCTACAACATAATAAATAAAGTATTGCATGGCACCACACATATGTTACTCCCCACTATAGTGGTAGTAACATAGACTAGTAACATATGCATGTTACTAGTCTAAGTTACTCCCCACTATGAGTAATAAAGCAATCTGCATCTTTGGATTAACATACTTTGACAGTTAAGATCATATAGATGGTGCAAATGTGTTTAGTGCTAAACATTGAAGCGATGTGGGATAGAGGATTAAAGATACTAGATGTTACCCCGCACGTTGTTGCGGAAATACATGTGTAAATCTATAAAGAATTGTAGAAGTAAAAGTAAGAAATATATTGAGCAATAGAGAGTAAGAGTTAAAAAGATAATCTCTCGCTAAGCAACCTAGTGCTTTGCAGCAATGAATTCCATTTACAAATTTGACAGTTTGATGTATAAATGTAATAATCTTGTACCATATTTTTTTACCATAGTCCAAAGGCCCGTATCATAGTATAGGTAGATTAGGGGATCTTTGTCCCACGTTAGACTAGGTTGCTAACTTGGCACTCTTTTTTTATCAACAAAAGCAATTCGGAAATGGTATAGATGTCATCCATACCATTACATTAGGTAGATTAGAGGATTTTTGACACACATTAGCTATCCTAAGTTGCTGCCTTAAGTCTTAACACTCTTTTTCTGAACAAACATAATTCAGAATGGTATGGATGTCATCCATGTTGATGTTCTTGTAATCTGTATGAAAACTCAAAGTTATGTTGAATTTTGTAACTGATACGCACTAAGCAATAATTGACTTAGAATTGCACTGACCAAAATGTAAAAGGGACATTAATTTAGAATAAAATTAACCCTTGTTATAAATTTAATATGTGCTGAATAAAAGCTAATGCATGCTTCTTTTAATTTGCTTGTTGGTACAGGGTTACCTTCTGCTCTTGATAGGAATCTTGAGAAATAAGATGAATCACTCTAAATCACATAAGGCGGCAAATCGCCTTCAGTTGAGCATATATAATATGTATGTTCATTATTCCATGTCAAGCCATTGTACACTACAACACTCGATCGTTAAATGATATTGGAACAATAGGAACACATAAATAGGATGTAGAGAAGTGCTACAACGTAATTGCGTGTGCATGAACTGCTATGTACAAAAATAATCTGACACCCTGTAGCCATTAGCATAGTGCGCATTGGAAGATGAAAACTGAAACATGGCACTTCCAGCCATCCGATAAGCAAAGTTCAATTGGATAGTTTCTGCATAGAT
The DNA here is from genome assembly GCF_018294505.1 of Triticum aestivum. Lineage (NCBI taxonomy): Eukaryota > Viridiplantae > Streptophyta > Magnoliopsida > Poales > Poaceae > Triticum > Triticum aestivum. Next base: position 242,977,513 of record NC_057798.1, read on the forward strand.
GCTATAGCAAAAACAATCAATCTAGCATGCATGACTTACTGCTGCAAGATTTAAAAAATATGAAAAAACACAACACATTAGATGGCAAAAGGCTAAACATAACCAAACCTGGAAGACAAATAGATCCAAAAAGAAATAAGATTCGTGTGAATGAACAGGAAGAGGAACCCTGTGGTACTATGATGGATTGAAGCCCTTCTAGTTGCCAGTCTGTACCAGCCTTGAAGCAAGAGGACTCGCGGAATGAGGAAATTGCTTGTTCATTGTTCACTCAGCAAATAATTGGGAATAAAAACAAGAGGAAGCGGGGCGATTTAGCGACATGGAGATTGTGGTAGAGAATAAATAGGCGCCCTGTTGCTCCCTTGCCTTCCCGGAAATGGTGGCATTCGATAGGAGAATAAATAGGCTTCCATCATACCTCATCACTGGTAGATTCGTAGTGATGGCAGGAGATGAAGGGCAAAGTGGCATGCTGGAGGCCTAGTAAATGGTGGGCCGCGGGAAAGTAGTGGGAACTGCAGCTACTAAAAAAATAAAGATTGGTATGTTTCTAAAAGATAAAAGAAAGAAATGCTGACATGACATACTGCATGGGATGGAAATAGACTTAGTGGGGATCATTATAGGTGATGAGGTAGATAGGTTGCATGTCAAAAGAAATCAAGTAGTGGGGATGTACTTCTTAGGTATACTAGCAAGATGCCTATGCGTTGCACGGAACATCAAGATGCATTTATATGAGTAGTTTATCTTGTGGGAGAAAATGATGAACGAGGGAAAATGATTTATTTGCAAATGTGGAGAGGGGTGTGGGTATCTTTTTGCAAAATTGTCATTGTTTTCTTCCTATCCGTCAGATATAAATCGGACGACCTATATTGCAGGATGGCAAGCACACCATAATCACCAACTCTGTTTTTTATAAGAGTATAGATAGGATGTATGACAGTACGAGTAAGATTGATTGGTTAAAAAAGAGTAAGATTTGATTTGTTTCTCCGCTTTTCAGATTTTTATAGGGGTGGCAGATATAATTCATGCTTTTACAAGGGCAATCGATGCACTTGTCTATGCATCTACAATCGGTACAACTGTCATTTTGTTTCATTTGATATTAGATAAATCTTTAATTTGATTTTACTTGAGATTTGAGTACAGCTAACCAATCTATCAGTGGAGAGCTGTTGCGAAAACACACCTCCTTTTCCCCGAGTATGTGCAAGGCATCAATTAATGTAGCAACTCCTCAAATGTTTCATGATCAAGCAATAAAATAGCTATCAACAACATGTGAATTGAAGTGTAAAAACAATGCAATAAGTGTTAAAAAAGAGCGTCATAAGATGAGACGAGTCACATCTAGTTAACTTATTTTCAGACCATACACAAAAATTGCTACCCCGTTATTCTATTATATACAAAAACATAATACAAGTTAAAGATAAATAAATATCTTCAAAATTCCCACAAAAAATAGAAACATCCAACATTTCTTTTGGTGGGCCCATCTTAATTGGACAAATAATATCCATCAGATTCATGTAATTGTTGTGTCCCACTGTCAGACTGACCTTACAATCATGCACATATATGACTTGAAAAGTTTACACACACAACATTTTGTCATATATATGACTTCAAAATTCACATAACAACATTTGTTAGACGGACCCTCCTAAAGTAACAAGCATATCTCAATCATTACTGGTACATGTACTAAACATGAACAAGAAAACCAAGATCCTCTCATACAAGAATACAAAGGCAACTTAATATTTTCATAATTTTGTCACCAAGACAGAATCATGTGCCTGAGACAACCATTGCCTAACCCTTTTCCTAACTCTAGTCGCCACCGAGTCTCCCTCTCCACATCAATGTCCTTGGTCCAGCTCCTATCTCCTGTCCGGCGATTCATTGCTGACGTAGAGACCCATCCCTCTTATTATTTTTCTTGGTTATACAACAACAACTCCAAACATGGCTAGAGTTTAAGTTGATCTCATATCTTGGCAAAACCCTACGGTCACTCACGCGGATTGGATGATTCCCACAACGAATAAACATAAAAAAAGTTCAAAAGAAATGCAATAAATAAACAAATTTTTAGACAGTCAATGCATGACACCTGGCAGCATTAGAGTGTTCCTCTGCCATTCTTGGATGAAATAAAAGTAACCTGCTAGGTACCTTCTGACTAGTCAGTGGAATTTCCTATTCCACACTCGTCACTTGGAATAGTACTTTTTCGGTAGGAAACATGAACCTCGCGAACAACTTGGGCCAACACATTACGACTGACTTTTCGCCCGTTCACTGGTTTTTGTGATGCGTTTCTCGTTCGTTCTGCTGGTTTTTTAACCGGTTCTCTATTTATTTTTTCTTTTTCTCATTTCTTAAAACATAGGGACAGAGAACGATGTTACTTATTGTTTTTCGGTCGAAACTATGTTACTTTTTGAGAAAAATATTTTTTATCCTTATTCTTATTCTTATTCTTATTTTTTTTAATTCTCCAGCTTTATATTTTTATTATATTATTTAAATTTTTATTATATGAAAACTTTCCAGACTCATATTTTTAAATCATGAATATTTTATAAATTCTTGAAGATTTATAAATACATGAACATTTTTATAGATTCCCGAACATTTGTATATAATTCACACAAAAAAACAAATCCGTGTTTTGCTTAAAAATTACATTTTAGATACTTGAATATTATTTGAAAGGTAGTGAATATTTCTTATACATAATATTTTTCTATTAATATCTTTTTTCACTTATTTTTAAATGCGTGGAGATTTTGTCAAAATCAATGTACACTGATTGAAATTCTTGAATGATTTTAGAATTGCTGACATTTTATTTTTGCAATAATAAGTTTTCGTGATCTATAAAAAAGAATAGTCACTTTTTCTTAGAACCAAGAGCTGCTAGGTCTGAGCGAGCGAGCGATCGAGCGGGCAGGGTCACAACTAGATCGACCCAACGCGTAGCACGTAAAATAGGAGTTACCCTACGTTTGGGCAGATCCTATTTAGCACTGTAGGTGCCCGTTATAGCATTTTTAATAACGGGCGCCTGCAGCACACCCAGCTCGCTGCGCTCTAGGCCGGCTCACATATGCCTTCTTTCTTTTTTGCAGTTCAAAAGAAAAAAGGTCCGGCAGTCAGGTTTGAACCGGCAACCTCTTTGTTCAAAGGTCCAACGGTAACCACTACGCTACGTCACCCACTTGAGCAGACTATTCTTTTATTTGTTTTTTTAGTTCGTGATTTCTCTTTCCAGGTTCACTTGTCATTTTCCGGACATTTTTAATTTTTCTTTCTTTTCCCTTTTTTCGTCTTCTTAAATAAGTTATTTTCTAATTTCCAAAGTTTCTTTTCCAAATCGATGAAACTTTTCCCAAAGTGCATGAAGCTTTTTTCAAAATGGATTAACCTTTTGAATTTGATGAACTTTTTCTAAAAGTTGATGAACTTTTTTATGGTTTTTTGTGAACATTTTTCAAATTTGAAGAACTTTTGCTCAGTAAGATAAAATGTTTATCAAAATCAATGAACTATTTTAAAAGTTGATGAACTTAGTTTCAAATTGGATGAACTTATTTCAAATCAATGAACCTTATTTCAAATTTGATGATTTTTTTTAAATTCCATAAATTTTTTAAAATTTTTATGATTTTTTTTCAAATTCGTGAATTTTTTTTCAAAATCGATGAATATTTTCAAAATTTGTGAACTTTTTCTATATGCTGAACATTTTTTAAAACCGATGAACTTATTTTCAAATTGGATGAACTTTTTTTCAAAATCGATGAACTTTTTAAATTTTGATAAAAAAATTCAAATTTGATGAACCTTTTCAAATTTGTGAATTTGTTTTCAAAATCGATGAACTTTTTTGAAATTTGAGAACTTTTTCTTGAGATGGTGAACTTTTTTTGAATCGATGAATTCTTTTCAAAATCAATGACCTTATTTTCAAATTGGATGAACATTTTTCAGTTCAAAAACTTTTTCTTGAATTCAATGAACATTTTCTTCTAATTTGATAAACCTTTTTCAATTTTGACGAAGTTTTTTTCAAATTGGATGAACTTTTTTCAAATTTGTGAATTTGTTTTCAAAATCAATGAACATTTTTATATTTTTTGAACTTTTTTTGAGAGAAATTTTTTTATTTCCACGAACTCTTTCAAATTTCTATGAACCTTATTTTCAAATTCGTACCTGTTTTCAATATTTTTAGGAATTATGTTTCAAATTTATACTTTGTTTTGAAAATAATTTATAGTGGACATATATGCTCCCTCTGTTCCAAAATAAGTGACTCAATTTGAGTCACTTATTTTGGGATGGAGGGAGTAATATATGTTAACTATAGGAAGGGTAGTAAATGATGAGCTCAAAGTGCATTGGATTGCCTGGGATAAAATGTGTGCAGCAAAGAAGGAAGGAGGAATGGGCTTTAGAGACGCCGAGGCTTTTAACCAAGCGTTACTTGCTAAGCAAGCTTGGCGGATTTTGAGAGATCCCTCCTCGCTATGTGCGCGGGTTTTGAAAGCAAGATATT
>NC_057798.1:243282470-243464801 GCF_018294505.1 Triticum aestivum
ATATTTTTTGTTCTAGTATCGAGTTGTAATTTTTGAGTTGTAAGTAAATAGAAGTGTGATGATCTTCATTATTAGAGCATTGTCCCATGTGAGGAGATAAAAAAGGAGAGAAAGGCCAAATAAAAAAAAGAGAAGGCCCAAAAAAGAAGAAAATGAGAGAAAATGAGAGAAGGGACAATGTTACTATCCTTTTTCCACACTTGTGCTTCAAAGGAGCACCATGATCTTCATGATAAAGAGTCTCCTATATTGTCATTTTTATATACTAGTGGGAATTTTTCATTATAGAACTTGGCTTGTATATTCCAACGATAGGCTTCCTCAAATTACCCTAGGTCTTCATGAGCAAGCAAGTTGGATGCACACCCACATAGTTTTCTTTTTGAGCTTTCATAAACTTATAGCTCTAGTGCATCCATTGCATGGCAATCCCTACTCACTCACATTGATATCTATTGATGGGCATCTCCATACCCCGTTGATACGCCTAGTTGATGCGAGACTATCTCCTTCTTTTTGTCTTCTCCACAACCACCGTATATTCCACCTATAGTGCTATGTCCATGGCTCACGCTCATGTATTGTGTGAAAGTTGAATTGGTTTGAGAACATCAAAAGTATGAAACAATTTCTTGGCTTGTCATTGGGGTTGTGCATGATTTGATTTTTTGTGTGATGAAGATGGAGCATAGCCAGACTATATGATTTTGTAGGGATAAGCTTTCTTTGGCCATGTAATTTCTAGAAGAAATAATTATCTTGTTAGTATGCTTGAAGTATTGTTGTTTTTATGTCAATATTAAACTTTTGTTTTGAATCGTACGGATGTGAACATTCATGCCACAATAAAGAGAATTACATGGATAAATATGTTAGGTAGCATTCCATATCAAAAATTCTGTTTTTATCATTTACCTACTCGAGGACGAGCAGGAACTAAGCTTGGGGATGCTTGATACGTCTCAAACGTATCTATAATTTTTGATTGTTCCATTCTATTATATTATCTATTTTGGATGTTTTATATGCATATATGTGCTATTTTATATGATTTTTGGGACAAGCCTATTAGCCTAGAGCCCAGTGCGAATGTCTGTTTATTTCCTTGTCTTAGAGTTTCGCAGAAAAGGAATACCAAACGGAGTCCAAACAGAATAAAACTTCGCGATGATTTTTCTTGGACCAGAAGACACCCATGAGACTTGGAGTGCAAGTCAGAAGAGCCACGAGGTGGCAACAAGGGTGGAGGGCGCGCCCCCGACCTTGTGGGCCCCTCGGTGACCCCCTGACCTAGATCTTCCTCCTATATATACTCAAATACCCCAAAAACTCCCAGGGGAGCCACGAAACCACATTTCCACCGTGGCAACCTTCTGTACATGTGAGATCCCATCTTGGGGCCTTTTCCGGCATCCTGCCGGAGGGGGATTCGATCATGGAGGGCTTCTACATCAACACCATTGCCTCTCTGATGAAGCATGAGTAGTTTACCACAGACCTACAGGTCCATAGCTAGTAGCTAGATGGCTTCTTCTCTCTCTTTGATTCTCAATACAAAGTTCTCCTCGATGTTCTTGGAGATCTATTTGATGTAATACTCTTTTGCGGTGTTTTTGCCAAGATCCGATGAATTGTGGTTTTATGATCAGCTTATCTATGAATATTATTTGAATCTTCTCTGAATTCTTATATGCATGATTTGATATCTTTGCAAGTTTCTTCAAACTATTGATTTGGTCCGACCAACTAGATTGGTTTTTCTTGCAATGGGAGAAGTGCTTAGCTTTGGGTTCAATCTTGTGGTGCTCGATCCTATTGACAGAAGGGGAACCGACACGTATTATATTGTTGCCATCGAGGATAAAAAGATGGGGTTTTCATCATATTGTTTGAGTTAATTCTTCTACATCATGTCGTCTTGCCTAATGCATTACTATGTTCTTATGAACTTAATACTCTAGATGCATGTTGGATAGCGGTCGATGTGTGGAGTAATAGTAGTAGATGCAGAATCATTTCGGTCTACTTGATACGGACATGATGCCTATATTCATGATCATTGCCTTAGATATCGTCATAACTTTGCACTTTTCTATCAATTGCTCGGCAGTAATTTGTTCACCCACCGTAATAATTTCTATCTCAAGAGAAGCCTCTAGTGAAACCTATGGCCCCCGAGTCTATTTTCCATCATACAATCTTCTAGTTTCGACCATACAAGTTTTCGATCTAGAATCTTAGTTTTCTATTTACTTTCTTTGTAATCTTTTACTTTTCGTTCCGTAAACCAAAAAATACCAAAAATATTACTTTACCGTTTATCCATCTCTATCAGATCTCACGTTGCAAATAACCGTGAAGGGATTGACAATCCCTTTATCGCGTTGGGTGCAAGTTGGTGTTTGTTTGTGCAGGTATTCAGTGGCTTGTCGCGTTGTCTCCTACTGGATTGATACCTTGGTTCTCAAAAGATGAGGGAAATACTTACTCTACTATGCTGCATCACCCTTTCCTCTTCAAGGGAAAAACCAAGGCAAGCTCAAGAGGTAGCATACACCATCCTGAACAAGGCTTACCCCAAGGATCCTTTCGCCCTCCCACAGATAGATCAAGTCATCGACTCCACCACCGGCTGTGAGCCCCTATCCTTCCTGGATGCTTACTCCGGCTATCATCAGATCAAGCTGGACCCGGCTGACACCCTGAAAATGTCCTTCATCATGCCCTTCGGGGTGTACTGCTACATCACCATGTCGTTTGACCTGAAGAATGTCGGTGCCACCTTCCAGCGTTGCATGAAGAAATGCCATCTGAAGCAACTCGACCGCAACATTCACGTCTACGTCGACGACATCGGGGTGAATACCAAGCAGCACCTCACGCTCCTTGACGACCTGAGGGATACCTTTGCCAATCTACGTGAGTACGAGATCAAGCTCAACACGGAGAAGTGCGTCTTCGGCATGCCGAACGGGAAGCTGCTCGGCTTCCTCGTCTCGGAGCACGGCATTGAGGCAAACCCAGAAAAGATCAAGGCCATCGAGTGCATGCGCAAGCCAACCCGACTGCGAGATGTCTAGAAGTTCACCGGCTGCTTGGCCTAGGTCAGCCAGTTTCTCAGCCGGCTGGGCGATAGGGCCTTGCCCCTATATTAGCTGATGAAGAAGACGTCGCCATTCGAGTGGAACGACTAGGCGGACGAAGCGTTCCGGGATCTCAAGCACATGCTCTCCACCTCACCCATCCTGGCCACACCAACTCACAAGGAGCCGCTGTTGCTATACATTGCCGCCACCTCGCGGTTGGTTAGCATAGTGCTAGTGGTCGAGCGACCAGAGAAGGGCAAGATCCAGTCTGTCCAGCGCTCGGTCTACTACCTAAGCGAGGTGCTTTCCGCCTCCAAGAAGAACTACCTGCACTACCAGAACTTGTGTTACGACGTGTACTTTACTGCCAAGAAGCTGAAGCAGTACTTTCAAGAGCATGTCATTACCGTGGTCAGCACGACCCGCATCCGTGCAATCATAGGCTGCCGGGATGCCTCTAGTCGGGTTTCCAAACGGGCCATCGAGCTGGCCGGCCACACCATCCTCTACAAGCCACGCGCCACGATCAAGTCCCAGGCCCTGGCCGACTTCCTAGTCGACTAGACGGAGACCCAGTAGCTGCCACCGCTGCCAGATTCAACGCATTGGCACTTGCAGTTTGACGGCTCCAAGATGCGCTCCGGCTTGGAGCCGGGATCGTGCTATCTTCCCTGAAGGGCGACCGACTGCGGTACGCACTCCAGATCCACTTCGCCACCTCCAACAATGTTGCCTTGTACGAAGCCCTTGTGCACGGCCTCCGGCTTGCCAAGGAACTCGGCATCCAGCGCATTCTATGCTATGGCGACTCGGACCTGGTGGTGCAGCAGTCTTCCGGCGAATGGGACGCCTAGGATGCCAACATGGCCAGCTACCGTTTCCTGGTCCAGCAACTCTCCGGCACCTTCAACGGTTGCGAGTTCCTGCACGTCTCATGCGCGGAAAATGAAGCCGCCGACACGCTAGCCAAGATTGGCTCACCCCAACAGGCCATACCATGCAGCGTCTCCCTCGAGCACTTCCACAAGTCGTCTCTGGATTCCGAGTCCATCTTCATCCCGGACGACCATGAAGCGCCCCTCCCCAACCTGGACCCGGGGGCAGCCGATCCAAGCTTGGGGGCTGCCGTCCCCAAACCAGTCCTAAGGGCTCCGGAACCCCGCCTAGGGACTGCTGATCCCGGCCCGAGGGCTGCCGCGCTTAACCCGACCGCCATCATCCCCAATTTGGGGGCTACCGCCCCATAACCCTCCTTGGTGATCGTCTTCACCATGGTGACGGCCCCGTCATGGGCCAAGCCAATCTTAGTGTTCCTAGAGAATGGAGTACTCCACATGGACGAGACCAGGGCCCGGCAAGTGCAACACCGGGCGTCCGCCTACAACATCATCAACAACAAGCTCATCAAGCGCAGCGCGACAGGCGTGTTCCAGCGCTGCGTCGAGAAAGGCAAGGGCATAGAGATCCTCCTCGACATACACCAGGGCAAGTGCGGGCACCATGCCGCCTCCAGGTCCCTGGTGGCCAAGGATTTTTGCCATGGTTTCTACTAGCCCACAGCCATCAAAGACGCCGAGTCGCTCGTCCTCAAGTGCGAGGGTTGCCAATGCTTCAGCAAGCATAGCCACCAGCTGGCTTCGGCCCTGCAAACCATCCCAATCACCTGTCCCTCTTCGGTTTGGGGGCTCGACATGGTAGGCCCCTTCAAGACCGCTCAGGATGGTATGACGCACCTGCTGGTGGTGGTAGACAAGTTCACCAATTGGATTGAGGCGCGACTGATCAAGAAGCTGGACGGGACAACAGATGTCCGGTTCGTCAAAGACATCGCGGTGTGCTACGGCGTCCCGCACAACATCATCACGGACAATGGAACCAACTTTGCCTAGGGTGCTCTGGCGCAATATTGCTCTGTCTCCGGCATCCGGCTTGACCCGGCCTCCGTGGCTCATCCTCAATCCAACGGCCAGGTTGAGCGTGCCAACGGCCTCATCCTATCTGGCATCAAGCCACGGCTCGTCGAGTCCCTCATCCGTTCCCCCGACAGCTGGCTTGATGAGCTGCAGGCCGTCCTCTGGAGTCTTCGGACGACGCCAAACCGGTCGACCGGGTTCACCCCGTTCTTCCTCGTCTACGGAGCAGAAGCCATCATCCCAACCGACATCGAGTTCGACTCACCGCGAGTCACAGTGTACACATAAGCCCAAGCCAAGGAAGCCCGTGAAAACGGCGTCGACCTACTCAAAGAAGCACGCCGTTTGGCCCTAGTCGATCCTCCATCTATCAGCAAGGCATGGGGCATTACCCAGCAAAAAGATCAAGCCCCTCGCATTTCGTGAAGGAGACTTCGTCCTCCGGCTTGTCCAACAGCAAGCCGGCCAGCACAAGTTGGTCTCCCCATGGGAGGGCCCCTTCATTGTCAGCAAAGCCCTATGTGACGACAATGCTTACTACCTCATCGACGCCCGCAAGCCAAACAAGGACAAGAGAGATACCACCGACAAAGAGACAAGCCGACCCTAGAATGCAGAGCTCCTCCGCCCGTTTTACAGTTAGCTATATGCACGTACGTATCGCTGCCTTTTGTAATTCTATGAAAAACAATGGAACCCCCGAACGACACTCGGGGGCTACCTTTTCCTACCAAGTTATTGTGTTTTACACATCCTTGTAAATTTTGTTAAACTTCCACCACCGGGTTGGCGTGACCAACCCGGGGGCTCGGGGGCTGGCCGTCTTGGCCACAATCCGCCATCCTCCTTAGCACATCCCGGCGTGTTCGGGTAGCCAAGGCCCTCCACTTCGCCCAACACCAAAGTTCGGCTTCGGCTGTTGGCCGGCAAGAACTATGGGCCAAAGCACCTACATGTCGCGAAACACTATGTTGGATCTGCCGGATTTGCCAACCCGGCCTTACCGCACTAAATTGCCACACGACTGGTTGCTTGCCAGCCGGCTTCGTCGGTTGCCGCCAGCCGACCCAGTGGGTGTTTCGCTCGCACTCAATGTTTGAAGGGCCTAAGTACTGCAGGCTCTTTCCAAGGACAGAACTCCTTGTCACAGACTAGAACCCAGCTGTTCGACTTGCGGGGGTGAGGCCCAAAGAAGGAGCAAGCAAGAAAAAAGGTTAGAGAGAAAACAGCAAAGGCAAAAACATTCGCGAAAATATTTACATTACAGCAATACGGCCCCAAGCCCAGAGTTCATTACATTCACTAACACACCCCAGTGGGTGGGTGGACCTGCTACTTAACAAAAAGTGTGAAAAAGATAAGCAGGACGGCTTCAGATGGCTCCCACATCGAGTTGTGCAACCGCCAGCTCCACCTCAGCGGCCTCCGAGTTCCTCGAGGTGCCGGTATTAGTCAATCCGGTGTCCTCGTAGCTACGCAACAGGTCGTCCAGCAGCAAGCCGAGGTTGTCAGGCAGCACCACAACGCCGTCTTTGGTCTGCTCTACCTAGAACTTGTCATGTAGCGCAAACAACGCCAGGTAACTCGCCCGGGCGGTGATCCGACCCATCTTCTCTTGCAGCTGCGGCTCCGCGCCGGCTCGCTGGTCCACCAGCTGGTCTAGCGCCAGGTCTGGATACCAGGACATGACAAACCTCGGTGCCAAGTCTGCGTTGGCATGGGCGGTAGAGACGCTCTATGCATGAAGCCGCGCCGGTCCGCCCTCCAGACACCGCGCCAGCCGCGTGAAGCTATTGTGCGCAACGGCGCCAGGCCAGAGGGCCACCATCATCCCCACGCCGGCTTCTCACGCCCGCGCCATCTACTCGCCCAGGACCTGCAAACATGCCTCAACATTATGCATGATCTTTGAGAAACATCACGCGACGTTCGGGTCAAGCCTAGCACCCACGTTCTGAAAGTGCAACTATCCCTGGGTGGTTTTGGTAATGATTAACAAAATATAGCTCATTGAACTAATGCCACTACAAGATAAATATTTCAGGAAAGTTCAATGATTGGCATGGCATGGATAAGGAATGTTGACCCCTCAAATGCTAAGGACAAAAGATTGGAGCAAGCTTCAAAGTCTAAGACTCTACGTTTTCTATTTTAGTGATCCAAGATCACATTGAGTTAATAGGAAAGCCAATACTATTAAAAGGGGATGAGGTGTTGCTTAATGGCTTGCTTGCTCAAAATGCTTAGTGATATGCTCCAAAAGCCCTCAACCACTTTCTCATATCCACAAATGTCCCAAACTAAAAGTCAAACTCGGCCCCATCGATTTGATTCAGCCGGCGCCACCGAGTTCATTTGACATAGCCACTACCAGAAACCCTAGTATTTTTGGTCTCACCGATAGGGATCTCGGTCTCACCGAGATGGGGTTGCAAACTCTCTGTTTCCCTTTGTAACATTTTGGTCTAACCGAGATGAGCGATCGGTCCCACCGAGTCTGCAATGCAAACTCTCTATTTCCTTTTTGTAACGCTTCGGTCCCACTGAGACGAGCGAATCGGTCCCACCGAGTTTGCCTGACCAACTCTATGTTAGCTTATTACCAAAGTCGGTCCAACCGAGTTTGAGTAATCGGTCCAACCGAGATTATGTTATGCCCTAACCCTAATGATATCGGTCTCACCGAGATGACATGTCGGTCCCACCAAAATTGCCTAATGGTCACATATGCACCGAATCGGTCTGACCGAGTTTTCTGATTCGGTCCCACCGAGTTTGGTATAATGCGTATAACGGTTAGATTTTGTGTGGAGGCTATATATAACCCTCCACCCTCTCCTCATTCGTTAGGGAAGCCATCAGAACGTGCCTACACTTCCACTACTCATTTTCTAAGAGAGAGCCACCTACTCATGTGTTGAGACCAAGATATTCCAATCCAACCATATGAATCTTGATCTCTAGCCTTCCCCAAGTTGCTTTCCACTCAAATCATATTTCCACCAAATCCAATCCTATGAGAGTAAGTTGAGTGTTGGGGAGACTATCATTTGAAGCACAAGAGCAAGGAGTTCATCATCAACACACCATCTTTTACCTTTTGGAGAGTGGTGTCTCCTAGATTGGTCAGGTGTCACTTGGGAGCCTCCGACAAGATTGTGGAGTGAACCAAGGAGTTTGTAAGGGCAAGGAGATCGCCTACTTTGTGAAGATATACCCTAGTGAGGCAAGTCCTTCGTGGGCGATGGCCATGGTGGGATAGACAAGGTTGCTTCTTCGTGGACCCTTCGTGGGTGGAGCCCTCCATGGACTCGCACAGCCGTTACCCTTCGTGGGTTGAAGTCTCCATCAATGTGGATGTACGATAGCACCACCTATTGGAACCACGACAAAGACATTCGTGTCTCCTACTGTGTTTGCACTCTCCAGACCCTTCGCTTTACATTCTTGCAAGTTGCATGCTTTACTTTCCGCTGCTCATATACTCTTTGCATGCTTGCTTGAATTGTGTTAAGATTGCTTGACTTATGCTAAGTTGTTAAACTCTACCAAGAACTAAAATTTGGAAAAGGTTAAGTTTTTATTTGGTCAAGTAGTCTGATCACCCCCTCTAGACATACTTTCAATCCTACAATTGGTATCAGAGCTTTGGTCTCCAATTGCCTTGATTTCCATAGATTTTGGTGATCATAGCCTTGGTTTCACAACCTAGGAGAGTATGGCATCTAGCAAGGGAAATTACCACTGTAGAGGTCCTTACTTTGATGGTAAAAATTTTGCTAGTTGGAAGCATAAGATGAAAATGCATATTCTTGGACATAACCCCGCCATTTGGGTTATTGTATGTATTGGTTTGCAAGGTGAATTTTTCGATGGGAGATAACTGAACCGTGAACCTACCGCGGAAGAGTTGAAGATGCTGCAATACAACGCTCAAGCTTGTGAAATCCTCTTCAACGGATTGTGCCTAGAAGAATTAAACAAAATTAGTCGCCTTGAGAATGCAAAGGAAATTTGGGCTACTTTGATTGACATGGACGAAGGTACCGACTCAGTCAAGGAATCCAAATTGGATGTGCTTCAAAGTCAACTTGACATGTTCAAAATGAAGGATTGTGAAGGTGTCGCTGAAATGTACTCTAGGCTTGCTCTCATCACAAATGAGATTGCTGGCTTAGGAAGTGAAGAGATGACCGACAAATACATCATCAAGAAGATCCTAAGAGCCTTGGATGGAAAATATGATACCGTGTGCACATTGATCCAAATGATGCCCAATTACAAAGATCTCAAGCCAACGGAAGTCATTGGAAGAATTGTTGCTCATGAGATGTCACTCAAGGATAAGGAGGAGCTTCACAACAAGTCAAGTGGTTCTTACAAAGCCTCATGTGATGCTCCCACATCATCAAGTGAGAAACAAACCTTCAATGAGGAATTGAGCTTAATGGTGAAAAACTTCAACAAGTTCTACAAGAGTAGAAGCAAAGAAAGAAGTTCCAAGTCAAGGTCCTACAATGACAAAAGATCTTTGAGCCGTGAACGTAATTGCTACAATTGTGGAAGACCCGAACACTATTCCAATGAGTGTACGGCTCCTTACAAAAGGAGAGAAGATTCACCCAAAAGAAGAAGTAGAAGAGAAGAATCACCACCAAGAGAGAGGAAGAGTAGAGATGATCGTTATGAACGAAGAACATCCCGGATAAGAAAGGATTCGGAAAGGAGGGACAAATCATCAAAGAGCTACACAAAACGAAGACATCAAGCTCATGTTGGTGAACGGGTATCTGGCTCTGACTCCGACAATCACTCTGAGAGAAGCTATCACTCCAACTCCGAATATACTCAAGATGAAGGTGTTGCCGGTCTAGCACTTGTGTCAACCAACTCCAACGACATATTTGACTCACCAAATGAAGGACTTGGAAGATGCTTCATGGCTAAAGGCCCAAAGGTATCCCACCCCGAGTCTGTTGATTTCAATAGTGATGAAGATGACTTGTTAGGTGATGATGATTTACTTGTTGACAACTCTAGTGATGAATACTATGATGATACGTCAATTAATCATGATAATCAAGATAAAACAAATGACAATGATAAGGAGAAGATTGAGTGCCTAACTAAAGAACTAAACACTCTTAAGTTAGCTCTTCAAACTATCTTGGAAGATCATCGAGAACTTTTAAAGATTCATGAGAAGTTATGCTTTGAAAAGCTCAACCTTGAGCAAGAGCATGAGTTTTTAAAGGCAATCAATGATGATCTTCGTAAGAAAAGTTCTTCTTACATTGCCAAGTGTTTACTATTATCTACTTACATTCCACAAGTCAAGTCTAGTAACAAGAGCAAGAAAGATTCTTCTTCTAGTAGTAACAACAATCATGCTAAATCCAATGTTGTTGCTTCTAGTAGTTCTCTTGATTCCACTAATGATTCCCTTAGCCAAGTTACACTTGAGCAAGAAAATAGCTTATTGAAGGGAATTATAGAGAAGGGTGTCTACAAGAGCCTTGCCGGGAGTAAGCAATTTGAGGAAATTGTACGCAAGCAAAGAAGGCACCGGAAGAATCAAGGTGTTGGTTTTGAATGAAAGTTCAATGCCAATTGAGTTGAGTGGGAAGAAGATCAATACCCCAAAACAAAGTTTGTTCCCCAACAAGATAAGTATGATCCTACTTCTTTCCAAGGGACACAAGCTCAACATGATCTTCCACCATAAGACCACACGCAAAAAGGGAAGGACAAGCTTCAAGAGGAGATTGATGCATTTGAAGAAGCTCCCAAGGCCTTGGTCAAGTGGGTTCCCAAGACTACATCAAGCTCTACTTCATCAAGTTCCACTACTACCCCAAGGATTCCCATCAAGTTGATGTGGATCCCAAAGAAGAAGAACTAGAGAGTTCTTGAGGGTGACTCCGCCAATATACTTCACTCATATCATTTTGGCAAGGACAAGTGCAATCAACTTCCACATCTTTCACTAGTTCAAGGATTCACAAACCCTCTTGTTGGTAAGACAAGGGACAAGGAAACCTAATGCTTTCATGGACATCATCTTGTGTGTGCATCACTCTATGTCTATGGATATCCTTGTTTGTTCCTTGTGGGACTAACCCATGTAGGTATTGAAAGTGCAACTCACTCCAATGGATAGCTCCGAAAGATCTACATCAACATTGAGCATCCACATCTTCAACACCTACATGAAGTCATCATCGATAAAACCCAAGGTTAGTTCATCCCTCTTAGGGGGGATATCACATCTAGGAAGAGCTTTACTCTAAGAATCTTCAACACCCACTTGTGCTTAAACGATGAGTATGACCTATGATCAAATGTTCTCATTTGACTCCTAAGTCAATATACTCATATATAGATGACCTAGTCACCGCCAATTGTTTGATTGATGCTAGAATTGGTTGTGCATGCTTTCCCACATATTTCATTTGCCATTCTATTATGTGAGCATGTTGGTTGCATATTTTACTCATTCGAGGACATCCACTTGTTGCTTTGATTGTTTGGCTGTTTTTCTTTTGCCAAGTGGCTGGACAAGAATGCCTAAGAACCTTCTCTAGCTATCTATGCTTTTCTTGTCTCAAACTCTATTCATGCTACATCACAAAGTTTGATCAAGTCAGATTCGAACCACTCTGTGTGAGGAGCACTCGGAGTCCCCGATTCGTCATAGACTTAAACTTCCAAAACCTCCTTGTGCATTTTGGTCTGACCGAGAAAGCCTTTTTGGTCACACCGAGTTCACTAAGTTGATCTAGGTTTTCATCTCAATGCAATCGATTTGAACACTTCGGTCACACTGAGTTGCAACAACCGCTTGCAATTCTGCAATCTCGGTGCCACCGAGTTGTTCCACTCGGTCACACCGACAGGGTCGGGATATATATACCCACGGGTGAGATTTTGAAATTACTTCAAAACTTCTCAGCCCGCGCGTGTCCTGCTCTGCCCCCTCGGGTCTCCGGATCGTCTCCTCGCCGCCAATGACCTCCCGCCGTTGGACTCTGTCGCCGTTGACGGATTCTGCTTCGCCGTCGTCGCCGTAGCGAACAATCGCCGCTCTAGGGTATGTGTTCTACACCGTGTGCTTTCTTTTTCACTCTGATTCCTAGCACAAGGACAATGCCTTACTTCTTGCCACAAATGAGATTAATCTATTCGGCCAAATCTTCCTTAGGTCTAGATTGATTTGAAAATTTTAGGGTTAGCCCTCCGCAGAACTCATCTCGGACCGACTGAAATGTAGAAATCGGTCTAACCGATTCGGCTTAGGCCATTGCACTTGCGCTTTTCGGTTTGACCGAAACGTGCAAATCGGTGTGACCGAGTTCAGGATTCTGTGAAACCCTAGCAATCTTGGTGCCACCAAACTGTGACTCGACCCAACCGAGTTCACTAGTTTAAGTTCCAAGTGTTGCTTCAGTATCACCGAGTTTGTCAATTCAGTAGCTCCGGGATCACTTCTATAGAGAACTTAAACTAATCTTTTTGACTCAATTTGTTTTGCAAAACCTCTGTGCTTTGTGATGCTCATCTACTCTACCTCATCTACAACCTATTCACAGGGTCTGCTGACAGTTTGCCTGCAAGATGTCTGACCAGAGTGACAGCTAGAACAGGTCTGAGCAACAAGGACAGTTGAGTGAGGGCACTAGTCCCTCCAGTAGCTATGATGAGGGCAGCAGGAGCACACCTAGTAACTTGCCCAAGGCAGCTACTAGAACAAGGAAGAAGAGAACTTCTAATTCAGAGGATGAAGACTGTTGCAGCTGATGATGAGGCCACTTCCAAGAAGAAGGTGGTGAAGAAAGAATTTGGCACTACTGCATCAACTAGGCCAGGCATGAACAAGAAGGCACCTGCCAGGAGAGTGCCTACATCTAAGCCAAGGAAGGTTGCCACAGGTGAAACTATGAAGTTCACCATTGAATCTGAAGAAGTGGCAGCTGGTGAGGACAATAAGAAGAAGAGGGCAAGAACAACAACTGCCAAAGTGCTTGGAAAGTCCACAATGGTAAGATTAGATGATGAAGAGGAAGAGGATGCTGCTCCAGCACCTAAGGCACAGAAGCTAATGGAAGATGCTATAAAGTCAGGGGCTGCTGCTAAGCCCAAAACTGCTCCCAAAGCTGCTGCTCCAGTTCCCAAGACTGCACCCAAGAGGAGTACCAGGAACATACCTGCTGAGGAGAAGAACAAGGCCCCAATGCCTGAAGCTGAAGAAGAGGAAGCTGAAGCCCAAGTGCTAAGAAAGCTAAAGCCCAAGATCCCAGATCATAATGATGCACATCCTGTTGCAGAAGATATGAGGATCAGGAAGGATGCAGTATTGAGACACTGGAGAAAGGCTGATCCATATGCTGTCAAGAGGAGAACTGCTATGGTTACAGGTTCCACACAAAGGAACAACAATATTTCTATGAGACAATCCTGCTTGACAAGAAGCCCATAGTGTGTGACATGAGATGGGTGGACTGGACCTACATAACAGAGAATGAAGAGCACTTCCCAGGTGTCTATGACAGCTTCAAGGCATGTGAGGTTGACAAGTTTGTTGGCCAAAAGCTCACTAAGTGGAATGATGAGCTGATCATGCAATTCTATTCAACTACTCATTTCTATCCAGATGGCAAAATTGTGTGGATGTCATAGGGTACAAGGTACCAATCTACAGTTGATGAGTGGGCTAGATTGATCAATGCCCTAGAGGCTCATGAAGATGACTTGGGTGTCTATGGCAAGAAGAAGGATCACAACTCAATGGCCAGCATGTACAAGGAGATACCTGATGCAGACATGGAGACTCACAAGTTTGGCTTTGTGAAGCACTTGCTGTCAGGGCTGCCAACAATCAATACCGTTCTGAGGCACACTATGTTGCCAAAATCAGGAGATCACAGAATGATCAGAGGACACTCCATCAACTTGCTGCATATATTTGATGTCCCTCAAAAGTTCAAAGTGATGAGTCTGATTGTGGAAACAATAAAGAGGACAGCTGCAGATCATAAGAGATCTTGTGGGTATGCTCGACAAATTCAGGTGCTCATCAACTCCAAGATGGGCACAGGCACATATTTGTTGGACAAGGAGCATTTACCCCTCAAGCCAGACTTTGAGAACAACATTGTTGTTATGAATGAATAAGATCCATCATCTGTGCAAGCACATGAGGCAAGGGCAGAGAAAGCTGCAAAGATGCCAACAGCTGAAGAGGCATCTCAAGTATTCTTGAAGAGCAAGCAAGATCAGCTTGGATATTTGATCGCCTCCACCTTGAGGATTGAGAAGGGCTTGGCCACCCTGACTCAAAACCAGGAGAGCTTGGAGAGGATCATTGACCAGAAATTCTATGATCTTGATGTCAAGGTAACTGAGATCCAGTCAGTAGTTGAGCAACTTCAGGAGGAAGTGGAGGAGAAGAAGGGCAAGTCTACTACAGATACTTTCACTAGATTGCCCAGGAGTCAGAGGTCTGCTGCAGTGCCTGTCCCAGACACAAGAGCTACCACATCTGCACCAGCAGCCACAGCTTCAGTGCCACCAGCTCAAGCAGCCACTCCACCAGCTCCAACCACATCTACATACGCTTTCGTCCTTGGAGTCATCTCTACACTACCTCATGAAGACCAAGCCTGAGAGATGCATAGCACTATGCATATTTTTAACTTTTTGGTACTTGTTGCCAAAGGGGGAGAAATATGTATAGATTATAGTCTGAGAGAGAGAGAGTGTGTGTTGTTTTGTCTCTCTTCGCATTTTATTTGCTTGAACTTTATTGTGTGTTTGCTTGATACATTATGTCTTTTGTGAGATACTTGGATGATCATGTGTTTGATCATATGCTACTTTAATGTGTGCTTGAATGATATATCCTTCATATCCATTTATGATCATTCACTTTGCCTGGTGATGAGTGCATGTGTTCAATTATTATCATTTTGAGCGCTCCACCAAGATGTATGTGACAAGGAAGTGTGACCCATGATCCTAACACATTGTGCATTTTGCAGTCCAAAGCAAATTTTAAATAATGCACAAATTTAGGGGGAGCTCTTGTTTGTCACATACTTCTCAAAGCGACAATGTATTTCAATCTTATTATCATTTGTCGAAGCTTTGATCTATATGTTGTCATCAGTTACCAAAAAGGGGGAGACAGAAAGTGCAACTATCCCTGGGTGGTTTTGGTAAACATATAGCTCATTGAACTAATGCCATTACAAGATAAATATTTCAGGAAAGTTCAATGATTGGCATGGCATGGATAAGGAATGTGGACCCCTCAAAATGCTAAGGACAAAAGATTGGCTCAAGCTTCAAAGTCTAAGACTCTACATTTTCTATTTTAGTGATCCAAGATCACATTAAGTCAATAGGAAAGCAAATACTATTAAAAGGGGGTGAGGTGTTGCTTAATGGCTTGCTTGCTCAAAATGCTTAGTGATATGCTCCAAAAGCCCTCAACCACTTTCTCATATCCACATATGTCCCAAACCAAAAGTCAAACTCGGCCCCACCGATTTGATCCATCCGGCGCCACCGAGTTCATTTGACATAGCCACTGCCAGAAACCCTAGTCTTTTCGGTCTCACCGATAGGGATCTCGGTCTCACTGAGATGGGGTTGCAAACTCTCTGTTTCCCTTTGTAATGTTTCGGTCTAACCGAGATGAGCGATCGGTCCCACCGAGTCTGCAAAGCAAACTCTCTGTTTCCTTTTCATAACGCTTCGGTCCCACCGAGACGAGCGAATCGGTCCCACCGAGTTTGCCTGACCAACTCTCTGTTAGCTTATTACCAAAGTCGGTCCAACCGAGTTTGAGAAATCGGTCCAACCGCGATTACGTTATGCCCTAACCCTAATGATATTGGACTCACCGAGATGACATGTCGGTCCCACCGAAATTGCCTAACTGTCACATATGCAGCGAATTGGTCTGACCGAGTTTTCTGATTCGGTCCCACCAATATTGGTATAATGCGTGTAACGGTTAGATTTTGTGTGGAGGCTATATATACCCCTCCACCCTCTCCTCATTTGTGAGGGAAGCCATCAGAACATGCCTACACTTTCACTACTCATTCTCTGAGAGAGAGCCACCTACTCATGTGTTGAGACCAAGATATTCCAATCCAACCATATGAATCATGATCTCTAGCCTTCCCCAAGTTGCTTTCCACTCAAATCATCTTTCCACCAAATCCAATCCTATGAGAGTAAGTTGAGTGTTGGGGAGACTATCATTTGAAGCACAAGAGCAAGGAATTCATCATCAACACACCATCTTTTACCTTTTGGAGAGTGGTGCCTCCTAGATTGGTTAGGTGTCACTTGGGAGCCTCTAACAAGATTGTGGAGTGAACCAAGGAGTTTGTAAGGGCAAGGAGATCGCCTACTTCGTGAAGATCTACCCTAGTGAGGCAAGTCCTTCATGGGCAATGGCCATGGTGGGATAGACAAGGTTGCTTCTTCGTGGACCCTTCGTGGGTGGAGCCCTCCGTGGACTCGCGCAGCCGTTACCCTTCGTGGGTTGAAGTCTCCATCAACGTGGATGTACGATAGCACCACCTATCGGAACCACGACAAAAACATCCGTGTCTCCTATAGCATTTGCACTCTCCAAACCCTTCCCTTTACATTCTTGCAAGTTGCATGCTTTACTTTCCACTGCTCATATACTCTTTGCATGCTTACTTGAATTGTGTTAAGATTGCTTGACTTGTGCTAAGTTGTTAAAATCTGCCAAGAACAAAAATTGGGAAAAGGTTAAGTTTTTATCTGGTCAAGTAGTCTAATCACCCCCCTCTAGACATACTTTCGATCCTACACGTTCACCTGGGGCGACTGTTGAACACAAATGGCCTCCTCCGCCGTCCCATGCGTCTCTGGGAAGTGCCCTATCAAGAACAAAAGCAAGATAGTCAGCAACAAAAAAGCAAAGTCGGCTTCACAACCCAGCGAAACCAACAAAGAAACACTTACTAGCGAAGGCATCATCCAGATGCTGCGCTTCGAGCAACGTACCATGCCGCTCCAGGTTCACGGCACGGTCCAGTGCTTCGAGTGCCTTCTCTAGCTCGGCGCACTTGTCGATGGCCGCCTTCAGCTTGATGTCCATAGGGGCGGCCGCCTTCTCGTGCTCCTCCTTGAGGCGGAGGAGCTCCTAATATGCCTCAATCGTATCTACTTCTCCAAACTCTTTTGCCGTCTTTTGGACTCTAACTTGCATGATTTGAATGGAACTAACCCGGACTAACCCGGTTTTCAGCAGAATTGCCTTGGTGGTATTTTTATGCAGAAATAAAAGTTCTTGGATTGACCTGAAAATTTAGGGAGCATATTTTTGGAATAAATAAAAAATATTTGCAAAAGAATCAACCAGAGGGGACCCACCAGCTGACCACAAGGGTGGAGGGCATGCCCTACCCCCCTGGGCGCGCCCCCTGCATTGTGGGTCCCCTGGACCTCCTCCGACCCTAACTCCAACTCTATATATTCATGTTAGGGGAGAAAAATATCAGAGAGAAGGATTCATCGCGTTTTACGATATGGAGCCGCCGCCACCTCCTATTTTTCATCGAGAGGGTATATCTGGAGTCCGTTCGGGGCTCCGGAGAGGGGGATTCATCGCCATCATCATCACCAACCTTCCTCCATCACCAATTTCATGATGCTCACTACCGCGCGTGAGTAATTCCATCATAGGCTGGCTGGACGGTCATGGGTTGGATGAGATTTATCAAGTAATCGAGTTAGTTTTGTTAGGGTTTGATCCCTAGTATCCATTATGTTCTGACATTGATGTTGCTATGACTTTGCTATGCTTAATGCTTGTCACTAGGGCCTAATTGCCATGATTTCAGATCTGAACCTATTTTGTTTTCATGAATATACTTGTGTTCTTGATCCTGTCTTGCAAGTTGTAGACACATATTATGAGTAATGATCTGCATACCCCAAGGTGACAATGTCGGTGTACAGAAGTAGGGGCTCTACTTTGCACCCCTTTACCTGTGCACGGGCAGTTAGAGCCATGCCTGCGGCCACACTTAGCAGGGCAGGGGAGGGAAGTTGAAGCCACAAGACGATCAAAGCAACACCAAGACAGAGGCACAACGAGCAAGAGGGCGAGGTGGACTCCCCCGGCAACACCCTTGCCGAGGTGACCTCTGCAGCCCCGGCAAGAGCCTTGCCGGGGCAACCTGCCCAACACTAGTGGAGCGCGCCACCCTTGAGCCCGTGGTTTCCAACACCATCAACCACGTTGGAACCAAGGATCGGGAGGCACCTCCGTGGTGACATGCAGATCTTTGTAAAGATCATTAACACACAAGATCAGATGAGGACCAGAAGATGGCGACCCTCGGCACGATCCCCGCCGAGGAAACCCACGAGGCCTCCGGCAAGATCCTTGCCGGGGACGATCACAGTGCCACGGCATGACCCTTGTCACCGGCAAGACCCTTGCCGAGGACATCAGCGGGGCCGCGGCCAGGCCCGCGCGCACCAAGACCCCACTGCCGTTCCCATGCAGCTGCCATCCCAGCCAGCGAGGCAAGCACCTGCGTGGCGACGTGCGGCCCCGAGGCCAACTCAGCAAGCACCTGCGTGGTGGCATGCAGATCTTCGTGAAGATGCCGCCATCGTGCCAGCCCAGCAGCCTGCCAGCCTGCGTGGCATTGCCCGCCTCGTTGGGCTGGACGCATGTCGAGGCAAGGCGAGGCGACAACAAAGCGAGGGGACACCTCAGGGGCGCATTTAATGTGTCGTGTCCCGTAAATGATGGGCGATAAGCATAGCTACTGAACCCTTTCCACCTCCTGTGTGCCACTGTGGCACCTCCTTCGACTATAAAAGGAGGCCCGAGGCATACTGGAGGGGGATTCGGCTCTTTGAGAAGTGAGGCACCATAGCTAGCTCAAGAACACTGAAATACACAACAAAGCAGGACTAGGGTATTACGCGATCTCCGCGGCCCGAACCTAGGTAAACAACCTTTGTGCTGGCCCTTAGACCCGCTCTTCTCACAACCCCGCGCCCGCCGACCACAGTAGGGATTCCGTTGATCCCATAGGTGTCGTTCCCACCGACAACTTTGGCACGCCAGGTAGGGGGCGCAGCTGTGAGAATATGATCTAGCAGCTAGTCTAGCAGCTCTTCGTCGCCATGGCTCCCAAGAGGAAGACGACTACGGCGATCGGGTCATCCGGAGCCGGACTGCCCGTACCGGTGCGGGCAAGTAGTGGGCCGGTCACGGACAGAAACTGAGGCGCGACCTGCGAACACCCACATCGCTCCGGCGGTCCAGGCCAGGTGAGCGGCATCGTTCGTGCGCAAGACAAGGGGACGCACGCTGCAAATTCCAAGGACGGAGCTAGTCCCCCCACAGGTGGCGCATGGCCCTCCCAGGGTGTCGCCGTGCCACCTACCGGCGATGCGGCAGCCTCCAAGGCATCTACGCCGGCGCCCATGGTGCACTCTTGCCAAGTTGTGCGCGACGAGCAGCGCCACCATGCTGGTGACCCTGGGCGCCATCATGGGAAGAGTCCTGTGCGTCCCTCGCGGGATGAGGGAGGCCAGCATGCACGCCGAGGTGCTGGCAAAAATGGCGGACAGCCACAGGACCGTGATAGAGCTCCTTCTAGCGTGGTTAGAAGTCAGAGCGTGTCACAATCCATGCAGCTTTTGCCACCGCCCACGCCAGTAGAAGATCTAGCGCGCGCAACTGCTCCTCGACTTTCCTCCTGCTGTGGAGAAGCTCGACAAGTGGAGATCCACCGTCCGGAGCCTCGTCGGCATCGCCAACAAAGATGAGCCACGACCAGCGGAGCCCGTAGGCCGATGCTCCGTCGAGCCACCGCATGCTAGTGGAGGAAGAGCTGAAGGTGATGCAGCCATGATGCACTCCCCTCCCCCACGCCAGTTACCGCGGGTGTTAACCCGTCGTGATGACGCTTGTGATAACATTTCCATAGTGTCGTCCGAACCACGGACCCACCGCGATCAGCGCCAAGTTCTTCGGGAGCGAGCCCTTGAAGACGCTTGAACCACCATCGAGCGCCGGCGTGATGCGCACCACCAGTCAGATAGGCGGGCAGGGCCCACTATGGACCACCCATCACCGGGAGGCTACGGTGGCCTACCTTACGAGGTGGGTTGCCCAGCCTTTACCTGTGGGCTGCGGCAGTTCCAGTGGCCCTTCCACCGCATTCAAGCCTGACGTTGGCGAGAAGTACAACGACAAGACTCAACCATCGGAGTTCCTCAGCATCTACACCATTGCGATGCAAGCTGCTGGGGCCTGCAACGACAAGGTGCTTGCCAATTACTTCCCGTTGGGACTTAAGCCCAACTTCATGTCATGGTTGATGCACTTGCCGGTGGATTCCATTTCTTCTTGGTCGGATCTATGTCATGAGTTTGTTGGTGCCTTCACTGGAGGCCATCAAGCTCATGGCCAGGCAAGCGATTTTCATATCATCCCCAGAAGGAAGGTGTGACGCCCCGATTCAATCGTACACTAATCATACACGCAAATGTGTACGATCAAGATCAGGGACTCATGGGAAGATATCACAACACAACTCTAGACACAAATAAAATAATACAAGCTTTATATTACAAGCCAGGGGCCACGAGGGCTCGAATACACAGCTCGATACACAAGAGTCAGCGGAAGCAACAATATCTGAGTACAGACATAAGTTAAACAAGGATGCCTTAAGAAGGCTAGCACAAAAGCAACACGATCAAAGAGACAAGGCCTCCTGCCTGGGACCTCCTAACTACTCCTGGTCGTCGGCGGTCTCCACGAAGTAGCATCCGTCGGCGATGGCATCTGGCTCCAGGGAACCACCGTCTGGTTGCATCAACTGGAAAGAAGAAAGAAGGGGAAAAGGGTAGCAAGCAACCGTGAGTACTCTTCAAAAGTACTCACAAGCATCAGATCTATACTAAGTATGCATTGGTATCAAATGGAAGGGTTGTATCTGTGGACTGAACTGCAGAATGCTAGAATAGAGGGGGAAGGCCTAGCCTATCAAAGACTAGCACCTTCACGCAGCTCCAAGCGTCTTGCAGCATGTAGAAGAGTAAAGAATAGCAGTTTATAATTAACAAGCATGTTGTAACATTAATGCCCAGAGATCCTTCCTCGACTCCCTGCGAGAAAGCAATCCCGGAGCCACATATTCAAGTATCCATTTGTAGTTGTATAAGATCAGGATATAAGTCTGAATGTCCCTTACCCTGGACACGGCTATTAATAGATAATCTTCCCTGCAGGGGTGCACCACGTTTTCTAACACGCTTGATTACTCTGGCCGGACACACCTTTCTGGGGTCAATGCCCGGCCTCGGAAGATCAACACGTCGCAGCCCGACCTAGGCTCAGCAGAGAGGTCCCCGCCGGTCTAACTCCTAAGCACTCCAGGGTGTGGGCCCATCGCCCTTTGCACTCCGGATCGTTGCTCGTAGGGCGGGTCCGGGCTCCACCACTATAGGATGGTGCCGGCCCAGCCGTGTCGCACTGCTGAACTGGACGTCTGACAAAGCTTCGGCGGATACCACGACGTCGAGGCCCATAGTGGTTGGTGCGTAAAGGCCAGAGGCCAACTCAGAACAAATACCCAAACCATTGTGTATTATTAGCTTGCGGAGACGAGCGGAGACTCACGATCGAAAGTGACCTCGTCGCCCCATCTTGTGGACTTACGACAAGGGCTCAGAATGCCCGGCCGTGCCATGTCATTATCTTGCGGGTGCTCTCCGGGCCCGCCCGACTTTCACCAAGGTCTCAGGTAAATTCAATGTAACCGTGTGTCCAGACATCAAGGGGAAAACCCGAGGAATCACCCCCGGTGGATTCCACTCAATGTAATCATCAAGGTGAACATAAGAGGGACCACCCTCGAGGTTCACACTTGAGGTGTTGAATGACATAGTCGTATTGGGAATGGTGAAAGAGGAAATCACCCTCGATGACCACGACCGAATAGCTACACTACAGAATTATCATCAGGAGTGCGTTATGAGGGATCACCCTCAGCACTCGATAGTAGCTCTACAGAGTCGAGCAACAAAAGGGACGTGATGCGATGTGAGGTGTCGGGCTCTAGTCGTCGATCACGTTGATCGAGTCATCGATGATGAAGCAGAGGCGACAAGGACAAGGTGGGGGTCACTGATGAATCACTAGCCAACCTATACTAAGCAGTTTAGGATAAGCAGGTAGGTAACAATAGTAGGTACAAAAGCAGGCTATGCATCAGAATAGGAGCAAACAATAACAGTAGCAAAATAATGCAAGCACGAGAGAATAGAATGGGGGATATCGGGATGATCAAAGGGGGGGCTTGCCTGGTTGCTCAGACAAGGAGGGTCGTCATTGACATAGTCGATCACAGGGGCATCAGTAGCAGTCTCGAGGTCTACCGGAGAGAAGAGGGGGAAGAAACAGTAAATACACGCAATCATATGCATAACAAGACAATAAGTGGGGCTAGAGGTGTTCTAACGTAGTGCTAGGCGTTACTGGCGAAGGGGGAAACATCCGGGAAAGTTTTCCCGGTTCCGGACGTCTGTCAGACAGATGAACCGGAGGGGAAAGTTTACAGGTTCACTATGCTAGAGACGTGTGGCGAATGAATGGACCGAGTATTCGGATTCGTCTCATTGTTTTGAGCAACTTTCATGTTTAACAAAGTTTTACGATCCGAGCTACAGTTAATTTCCTATGATTTTCTAAAGTTTTGATCATTTTCTGAATTTATTTATCTATTTAAGTCTAACATTATCCAAAATAGTGTATGCTGACATCATCAACAGTCAACAGGGTGTTGACTGGGTCAAACTGATGCGTGGGGGGTCCACATGTCATTGACTAAACAGGCTAATCAGAGTTTAATTAAGTTAACTAGTGATTAGGTTAACTTAATCTGGATTAATAAATTGATTAATTAATTAATATTTTAATTATTTTCGGATCCTTTTTTTATCAAAAAAAATGTTCTGAGCTAGGCCCCACATGTCATTGGCCCTACGGGCCTTGGCGGTTTTGGTCGCTAGCGGGTGCGGGCACACCCGAGCGAGCACTCGCCCGCACCACGGGACGAGGCCGCCGGGGCACCGACGGCGGGGTAACGGCGCAGCCAGCCGAGGCCAAGGCGGGCGGAGACGAGGGGGTGGCACCGGTGGCATCAAGAGGCGGCGCCAGAGTGGGGGGGGGGGGGTAAGGCGAGGCCAGGGGGAGGCGAGCGGAGGCACGGCCGTGGGCGTGAACGGGCGAGGCCGGGAGGGCGCAGGCCGGCGCGAGGACGCGCATGAGCGCAGCCAGGTCGCGGTGTCCGAATGGGCAGGGGAGTGACGGGGGCGCGCGCGCGGTCGAGTGGGCTCGGTAGGGGCCGCGATGGCCGCGAGCGGGAGCCCAAGCAGCGACAACGAGGAGGCGACGCACGAACGCGCACGCGGCTACGTGAGCGCGTGCATGGGCACGGGCCGGCGGGCACAACGACGTCCGACACGGGAGAGGTCAGAGGCGAGAGGTCGGGGCCTCACCGTGGGAGCGTGGGGACTAAGGCAGCGGTGCGTGGGGAGGTCGACGGGTACGAGTGTCGGCGTTCTGGGAACGGGGGTCCCCAGACTTGCCTGCCTGCGGCCTGCGGCGTGGCTCAAAGGAGGCCCAGCACAGCTCATCTTCATCAACACAAGCTCAAGACCCTTGCGAGGGGCCAAGCCTCACGGGGCGGACGACAAGGAGCTTCCTCAGGCACGGCCTCGTCAGGCTGGCTCATGAGGAGGCGGAGAGTTCAAGGCGGGGTACCTCGCGAGGTGCCCATGACGCAAGCCATGACGACCAAGGGCGCCAGTCGGGCGCCAGCCCGTGCGGTGTCCTCCTTTCCTCTTTGGTGCAAAGAAAGCAAGCGCAGGCGAGAGCATCAAGCAAAGGCATCCATTTCGGTGCAACAAGACCAAGACCAGCCCAATGGCCGGAAGGAAGTCATTGTGGAGCCCAAGCCGGCGTCACCACCAGAGCCTTTGACAGGCGAGGACCAACTTTAGTCAGGATAAGTGTACCCGATGTTCCCCTTCAAAATGGCCAATTGTTGGCGCCCTTCCCGCTCAAATATTTGGGAAGAGGCCCAGGGCCTTTGCCTATAAATAGGACTAGCCACCCCCAGAGTAGAGGCAATCTGGACCTGACCTAGCAATCGGGATCCTCACCAAGAAACCAGTAGATAGAGCGATTGAATTCCTCCTAGCAGTTCGTCGCACCAGCCAAGTACAGACCCTCGCGAGGCTGTTCTGCCTTGTATTGTTCATCATCAAACCCAAGAGGCAATCCACCACACCACACACTGGAGTAGGGTATTACACCACAATGGTGGCCTGAACCAGTATAAATCTTGTGTCTCTTGTGTTGTTCCGTTTGGTAGTTTAGGTCCTAGCGATTCGGCGAGGAGCGAGCCGGTAGAGGGTTGAATCTCCGCGCGCACCCCAGTGTTCAAACCTCAAGGCTCTGCCGGAACCCAAAATCCGACATTTGGCGCGCCAGGTAGGGGTGCGCCGGAATTTGCCTTCCATCGTCTCGTTCCTCCCCGACCATCGCATCCATGTCTGACGCTCGCCGGGCTCGCGCCAGGCACCGAGCCGCCCTCGCTTCCCATGTCGCCTAGACGGCTCCCATCGGCGGGCCACCTCGTCGTCCCCCATCACCTGCCGTCAACACCGCCACCGGCCCGGTGGGGAACGGGCGGCAAGCATCGTCCCAGCATTCCCCGGTGACCTCTAGGGAGGAGCCGCGCAGCTTCTTCCTCACCCACCCCGTTGCGCCGGCTCCCTCGGTCGTCGCAGCCCTCCTGGGCGGCTCGTAGGCGTCGCCCTCCATCCGCCACATCAAGACATTCGTCCGCCAGGTCGGCGCCGCCGCCACGAGGCAGGGGGCTCCCTCGGGCCGGACGGAGCCGTCGGCCGGGCTGACCTTCGACTCTGAGGACCACCCCACCAACTCGGCCAGCTCGGGCACGCTCCCCATGCTCTGCACGCCCACTATCTGCCAGGTGGCCGTCACCAGGACCCTCATCGATGGTGGCGCGGGCCTCAACGTGCTCTCGGTTGAGGCCTTCAACCTCCTCTGCATACCCCGGGAGCGGCTGCAACCCAGCCGGCCTTTCTCGGGCGTCGGAGGCGGGTCGTCCAGCTCCTTGGGGCAGATCCAACTTCCGGTAACTTTTGGCACCTATGACAATTTCCGCGCAGAGCTGATCGATTTCGACATCGCCCCCATCGGCCTCCCCTACAATGCCATCCTCGGCTATCCAGCATTGGCCAAATTCATGGCCGCGACTCACCCGGGGTACAACCTCATGAAGATGTCCGGGAGCAACGGCGTCCTCACCGTGCCCGGGGACACCGAAGGTGCGCTACAAGTACTCAAGCTCGCCCTCAAGACGGTGGCGGCGGCGCGGCCCGCCGACGCAGAAACCCCCAAGCCCAAGGGGGCTGCACCGACCAAGAAGAAGCAGTTGTTCACCCAAGACAAGGCGGAAACCAAGTAGGTACCTGTCGACGAGGACGGGTCCACTGACGCCACTTTCACCATAGGCACCAACCTCGAGCCTGAGCAGGAGGAAACCCTGGTCAAGTTCCTGCGTGCAAACAAGAAGGTGTTCGCCTGGGAGCCCGATCAGCTGGCAGGGATCCCGCGGGGCGTAATCGAGCACCACCTCAACGTGTGTCCCAACGTGCGTCCCGTGAAGCAGAAGGCGAGGAGGCAGTCCACTGAAAAGCAGGCCTTCATCGTCCAAGAGACCCGCAAGCTAGAAGCCGCGGGGGTTATTCGCGAGGTCCGATACCCGGATTGGTTGGCCAACCCCGTGGTTGTGCCAAAGAAGGGAGGAAAGGAACGCATGTGTGTCGACTTCACCAATCTTAACAAAGCATGCCCGCAAGATCCGTTCCCATTCCCTCGCATCGACCAGATCGTCGATTCCACCGCTGAGTGTGACCTGTTATGCTTCCTGGATGCCTTCTCCGGGTATCACCAGATCAAGATGGCGGTGGAAGATGTGGAGAAGACAGCCTTCCTAACCCTGTGTGGGGTGTACTACTATACATGCATGCCATTCGGACTGCGCAATGCGAGGCCAACCTTTCAGCGGCTCATGCACATCACCTTGGGCCCGCAGCTCGGGAAGAATGTGGAGGCTTAGGTCGACGACATCGTAGTGAAGTCTCGTGAGGCCAAGACCCTGATACAAGACTTGGAGGAAACCTTTCCAAGCCTCAACGCGGTGAGCCTGCGACTCAACCCGGAGATGTGTGTGTTTGGAGTCCCCTCGGGCAAGCTCTTGGGTTTCCTCGTGTCCCACCGAGGCATCGAGGCCAACCCAGAAAAGGTCAAGGCAGTTGAGGACATGAGCCCACCAAAGACCCTCAGGGGAATGCAGAAGCTCATGGGGCGCGTGATGGCGCTGGGGCGCTTCATCTCTCGATTGGGGGAACGGGTGCTGCCTTTGTTCCAGCTGATGAAGAGAAATGGGCCCTTTGAATGGACTGAAGAGGCCGACAAGGCGTTCCAAGATCTCAAGAGATACCTAACCAGCCCTCCAGTGATGATGGCCCCGCGCCCTCAAGAGCCCTTGGTACTCTACCTCGCCGCCACTCCCTACTCCGCTAGCGCAGCCCTGGTGGCAGTTAGAGAGGAGCGTCGGGCCAAGACCACGGCAGCCACCCGTGCCAAGGCAAAGCTGGATCAAAAGGGACTCGCGGGAGTCACCACCATGACTGAGGAAGATCAGCCGTTGCAGTGGAGCGCACCAGGGGCAGGAGAGGCCCTTCCTCCAGGCAACCAGCTTCTCGAGGCTCCACCACCTCGGGAGGCATCATGGCCTCCCGAGGACGCCACCAGCACCGACGCCCCAAGCCTCGTCGAGCACCCGGTGTACTTCGTCAGCACGATGTTACGGGATGCGAGGGCACGGTACCCCATGCCGCAGAAGCTCCTCCTCGCGCTGCTGGTGGCTTCGTGTAAGCTGCGGCACTACTTCCAGGGTCATCCGATCAAGGTTGTCTCGGCATACCCCTTGGAAAGGGTGCTCCAGAGCCCTAACTCAGCCGGAAGGGTCGCCGAGTGGAACATTGAACTTCAAGCATTCCAGCTCGAATTCAGCACGACCAGAGTCATCAAGGGGGCCGCACTGGCATATTTCGTGGCCGAATGGACAGAGGCATCGGGCCTCAGGGCCGGCGAGGATCGATCCCTTTCCCCAGGAAGCGAGGCGCCAGAAGGCTGGGTCATGTACTTCGACGGAGCGTTCTCCAGGCAGGGTGCTGGGGCTGGGGTGGTGCTCATATCTCCCACTCAGGACAAGCTCTACTACGTCGTGCAACTCTGTTTCCAGCAAGGCGAGAAGGTCTCCAACAATATAGCAGAGTACGAGGGATTGATAGCGGGCCTGAAGGCCGCCGCTGCCCTGGGAGTGAAGCGTCTTACTATCAAGGGCGATTCGCAGCTCCTTGTCAATTTCTCCAACAAGGTATACGAGCCAAGAGATGAGCACATGGAGGCCTACCTTGCAGAGGTCCGCAGGATGGAGAAGCAGTTCTGGGGGTTGGAGCTACAGCATGTGCCCCGCAGCACTAATCAAGAGGCCGACGACATTGCCAAACGAGCCTCCAGGCGGTTGCCCCAGGAGCCGGGCATCTTCGAGGAACGGCTCTTCAAGCCTTCAGCCCTGCCACCATTGTCGAGCACAGCACAGCCTTGGGCGGAGCTTCCTCAGCCACCTGCCTCGGGAGCCCCAGCCTGTGGCCCGGCCTCAGGAGCACGCCTGCTCCTGACAATGGAGCCTCAGGAGGGGTGCTGGATCACAGAGCTCAGGAGCTACTTAACGCGAGGGACCTTGCCGGAGAAGGAGGAGGAGGCAGAGTGTGTGGCGCGGCAAGCCACAGCGTATTGCATCATGGATGGAGAGCTCTACCGGAGGGCTACTGTCGGTGTTCTGGGAACGGGGGTCCCCAGACTTGCCTGCCTGCGGCCTATGGCGTGGCTCAAAGGAGGCCCAGCACAGCCCATCTTCATCAACACAAGCTCAAGACCCTCGCGAGGGGCCAAGCCTCGCGGGGTGGATGACAAGGAGCTTCCTCAGGCATGGCCTCGTCAGGCTAGCTCATGATGAGGCGGAGAGTTCAAGGCGGGCTACCTCGCGAGGTGCCCATGACGCAAGCCATGACGACCAAGGGCACCAGTCGGGCGCCAGCCCGCACGGTGTCCTCCTTTCCTCTTTGGTGCAAAGGAAGCAAGCGCAGGCGAGAGCATCAAGCAAAGGCATCCATTTCGGTGCAACAAGACCAAGACCAGCCCAACGGCCGGAAGGAAGTCATTGTGGAGCCCAAGCCGGCGTCACCACCAGAGCCTTTGACAGGCGAGGACCAACTTTAGTCAGGATAAGTGTACCCGATGTCCCCCTTCAAAATGGCCAATTGTTAGCGCCCTTCCCGCTCAAATATTTGGGAAAAGCCCAGGGCCTTTGCCTATAAATAGGACTAGCCACCCCCAGGGTAGAGGCAATCTGGACCTGACCTAGCAATCAGGATCCTCACCAAGAAACCGGTAGATAGAGCGATTGAACTCCTCCTAGCAGTTCGTCGCACCAGCCAAGTACAGACCCTCGCGAGGCTGTTCTGCCTTGTATTGTTCATCATCAAGCCCAAGAGGCAATCCACCACACCACACACTAGAGTAGGGTATTACAACACAATGGTGGCCTGAGCCAGTATAAATCTTGTGTCTCTTGTGCAGTTCCGTTTGGTAGTTGAGGTCCTAGCGATTCGGCGAGGAGCGAGCCGGCAGAGGGTTGAATCTCCACGCGCACCCCAGTGTTCGAACCTCAAGGGTCTGCCGAAACCCGAAATTCAACAACGAGCGCCGGAGAGGAAGCAGACCGGCGAAGTGGCTTCGGCGTCATGGCCTCCGGCGAGGTCCGCGGCCGGCGGCGACGATGTTGCACCGGGGCTCGGGGCGCCGCGGGGTCGAGCCCCTGATCCAGCTCGTGTCGAGGGGGCGGACACCGTGCGGGAGGAGATGGAGAGGCTGGTGGTGGCGTCGGGCGGCGCGGCTGGGGCCGTGCCGGAGATGGGCGCCGGCGGCGGAGGCATGAGCGAGGCACCGCGAGAGAGAGGGGGAGCGGTTTCATCCCCGATCCAGATCGGATCGGGAGGGGGAGAGGAGAGACGGGGGGAGTGTGTGGTCGTGGGGGGTTAGGGTTTCGGGGTAGTGGGGGATATGGGCGCGGCTGGTGGGCCGACCTGTGGGGGTGGCCGAGTGGGCCGGCGGGGTTGAGGCCCGGTGAAAAATAAGGGGGGTTCCTTTTTTTTGTAATTTTTATTTCTTTTATTTTCTAACAATAGGATAGCTACTATTTTGGATAAAAAGAAGGCATCAAAAGAATTTTGTCGAGTGTGAAACTTAGCAAATAGTTTAGGCACAATATTGTGGTGTTGCCTAAAAAGTTTCAGGGCCAAAGGAATGGTTCAAGCATTTTTAGAGATTGAAAAGGTAATTTAATATAATGTTGTACCACTAAAAAAGTTACAGGGGAATTTTTGGAATCCAAAATAGGTTGGTTCCAACATGACAAACACCCAGGGATTATTTGCCACACTTTGAACATTTTAGTTTTCATGTTTGGCAAATTTGAATTTTGACTTTAAATTTGAGTTTGAATCTGAACAGTGATTTGGATCAAGTGAGGATTAGCAACAGTAATTTGATGACATGGCACCATTAACGGAGGATTACTGTAGCTTAATTATCCGGGCGTCACAATTCTCCTCCACTACAAGAAATCTCGTCCCGAGATTTAAGGGGTGGAGTAAGGGTGAAATACTCGGAAGAACGAATCTCAACACAAGATATGTACCTGTGGCTATCTCGACGAACGTGGCATAGAGGCATCTCTCGAGTTAAAATTCAAGAAATTCATCGAGAGCAAGGTAAGGAGGAGCAATAAGAAGCTTCAACCGGGTAGGCAATTGTTCGATGTCTGAAATAGAGGGTTAAAGGGGTTCAAAGCATCGAGAATAAGTATTGCGTCTGATACCATAATAGATCACTAGGAAGGGGGCTCGTGATTTGTAAAGAATATTTCGGAGTCAAGGTTGTACAGGAGAGTCAGGTTTCGATCATGTGGAATTGTGGGTTATGGGCCCACCATGTGGGCTAAAATCAGGAAGGGTGCTAACATTTTGTACGGTCATGATAGCAAGGTAGGTCAGAGGATAGCATGTCAGTTATGTTGGCAACAATGCTGGTACCAAGGGCGAGGGACGAAGAGAACCATTTTCCTGCTCGTTAAGACGAGGCGTACCAATAGGCAAAGTTCTCGCCCATCGGCGGCTACCGGAATGTCATCAACAAGAGTATCAAGGTCTTTCTGACAGAGTTTGTACACCGATGTGTTTACATAAGCAGGGAATTACCACTGCTCAGATATGTTAGGTTACAAGAAAGGTTAAACAAAACAATGGAAATGAAAGTGTAGACTCGAATCAGTTATCGGTGTTCTCGAGTGTGTAACAACTCAGAACACGTGAAAATTTTTGAATCGGCAAGAATAATAGTTGATGAAGAACTCATAAGAAGTTATGTAGTTCTGGGATATTCTCGAGATACCAGAGGGTAATACTCGAGGGTATAGCAGAACAAAGGTTGGACAGGTGAAATGATCTACAGAAGACAAGTACTTCCACTTGTCCAAGAAATGAAATCAAAGAAGAACAATCATGGTTGGAACCACGGTTGCGAAGGACCAAACATAGATACTAGATGAACTTATCACAAGAGGATTATTATTATAACAAGAAGCTTCCATGATAGGATGTACATCGTGTCCATGGGCATGAACATAAAGTTCAAGGTCGACTCCTACTTCTCCAATGCATAACCTTCCATTCACTTCTCGCATTCGAAGAAGTTGCAGCGTTGAAAATTTACCTGGCAAAAAGCCAGCAGAGTATAACCCGCATAACTTTTGAGCTCACACAGATTTAGGGAATACATAGATTCAACCCATCGGGGCATCTTAGGAACAAATAACGCAAACTTTACGAGTAAATAAAGCCCGGAAGCAGAGTATGGCTGGCAAGAGCGGGGAATACAATTTACCAAAGGCATTATGTATCCGAGGAAAGGCTCACAAGGTTACTATATATGAAGGACGTTGTCGGATAGAACCCCACAAAGGATCTGGTGGTTCACAAGGGATCTGATGTGAGTATCGATACTCAGCCAGAAGAAGAAGAAAAGGCAAGGAGATCGGGTTATAGAAACAACTGACTAATTCAAAGCTCAAATGCATAGGAATTATGATTTCCAAAACGGTGGGTCAGAATCAGAGGCTCTGATCAAAGACAAGTAAGGTAAATATACATAGATCAATAATCAATCAAGGCTTGATTTGTCGAACACCAGCTCATGTCCGGGGTGACATCTGAGCCGATGGGAAGAATTCTAAATAGGACTGACGATCACGAGCATTCACAAATGAATTGAATCAAATGCTTGAAATAACGATGACAAAGGATGCCAATGAGTATTGCTGGACATATGGAAGTAATCATAATGCAAGCAGATAAAAATTTGCAGAGCAATAGTTGGAGAGGATTATCGACAGATCGGATGGTATTCCATTATGAATCGCATGAACAACTGTGGATGAACAGATACTCGCAAGTGCGGGTAATTATCTGTAGGGGATATTTATGTGGCAAAGAACTACAAGGTAGTAGTCTCAATGGATTCTCAGGACAACAGAGAGTAATTCGAGGCATCTTGTAATAACAAGAGCAACTGGGGATGAAGGTATGAACGACAATGTAGGTAGTTACTCATAAGGACTTATCGGTGGTAGGGATCGCAACGGCGAAGGACACAAGGGTCTCGGGAACACATCAAAGAGTATCTCCAGAATCTTCTGATGCACCAAGTAATAATCTGGGGTGAGGGGCTCTCCGGGAGAAAGTATTTATGAGAACCTAGAGTTAGAGTCAGCAAAATCATTTAACCCGAATAGAAGAGAGATTAGAGTCTCAGAGTATAGACGAGGAGTAAAAGATCTAATACCACCCAATTGGCGAGGTGGGCCCTGTAAGTGCATCTAGTGCCCCTTAGTGGTTTTGGTGTATTGAAGACTTATATGTTAAGTGACTGATGTGTTTGTGAGTGTACACAGGTCTATAAGTCTATGAGGAGTTTGATATTTACAGAGAAAGTCGACCCTAAAAATGAAGTTCTTCGACTGAAGACTTTGATATTCTGAAGACTTTCTGAAGACTTTGAAAGTGAAGAAATTGGTGTGACCTTGAAGACTTGGTATTCACTTGAGGAACATGAAGCGTGAAGACATTTGTTTTCGTAGTTTCATTTTCTCTTTCTTGAGTCATAGGAAACACCGTACTGTTAAAGGGGGTCGAGGAAATACTAAGGAAAAATTTCCATGTGATGCTCAACTCAAAATCCTACACCTACCAATCCCTTCGAGTGAAGCCATTGGAAATCTCATACAGTTCAGTCAAGTTCTTCAGTGACAGAGACGCGGTTCTTCTGTTCACTGATGACTTTGCTCTGACTGAGGAGTTAGGAATTCGCCAGTGCGAATTGCCTACACAGTGAGGAACATGATAGCCCTGAGGAATTTGAGAGTCAAATTTCCGACCGTTGCTGTGCTGCGCGCCGGCTGTCCCAAAATATCTTATCCACCTAACGGTCATATCATTGAAGGGCATTTATGTCTTATCATGTCGGGCTGCTCCCTAGGCTATAAATAATCGCCCCCTACAACCACTAGTTGGTTGGTTGCTCCGAGAGAACTTGACACTTGTCATTTGAGAGCAACCCATCCTCCGAGGACTTTGAGCGAAAATCATCAAGTGAGGAAAATCCCAAAACCAAATCCCCACAAACCCAAAGTGATTGAGCATCACTGAAGAAATTGATCCCGCGTGGATCTGACGCTTGTTACCTTCGAAGTGTGCTTCTTCCAGACGGTTAGGCGTCAAGGTCTAGAGCATCCAAGAGGAATTGTGGATCACCGACTGACCAAGTCTGTGAAGGTTTGGAAGTCACCTGAAGACTTACCACGAGTGATTGGACGAGACCTGCGTGGTCTTAGTTCAAGGAGAATACAGTGAGGACTGGGTGTCCTGAGTTGCGGCTCAGAGACTGGGTGTCCGGGACTGCGTGTCCCCGAGTTTAAATACTCAGCCGCTCCAACCAGACGTACAACTGAGACAGCAGTTGGAACTGGTTTACCAAATCATTGTCTTCACCAACTAACTGGTTCTATTTCCTCAACTCTTTCATTTCCTCATTACTGTGTTGAATGTTGTTCATATCTGTGCTTGAAGACTTTGACTGAAGACTTCCACAAATTCCTCAGTTCAATTTCTTCAGTCTGTCTGTCTTCATCTTGTTGTCCTGTGTTTACGCTTTCTATACTCTGTGCTAGTCTTCATTTCATCATGATGACTATGTTTGTATCCTGTTATGTTTACTTCTGAGTACTTATTCCGCTGCAAGTAGTTCTTCACTAAGGAATTTCCTCACCAGCAAATTCCTTAGTGAAGAATTCATAAAAATCGCCTATTCACCCCCCCTCTAGTCGATATAACGCACTTTCAATTGGTATCAGAGCAAGGTACTCCCTTGTTCTGTGTAATTTTGGTTTAACCGCCTGGAGTTTTAGTTATGTCGACCGCAGGTATGATCAAGGTCTCGGCTGGGTGTCCTACCTTTGATGGGACGGACTACCCCTACTGGAAGAACAAGATGCGTATGCATCTTGAGGCAATTGATAACGATCTCTGGTATGTTGTGGAAAATGGTGTCCCCTCTGTCACTCCCTCACTGAATGCTACCGATGTGAAGAGATTCAAACAACTCGATTCTCAAGTGAAGAATGTCATATGTGGCCATCTGAGCAAAGGACAGTATGGAAGAGTGAGTGCTTTGGAAACTGCTAAGCTTATCTGGGATGGGCTGTCCAAAGTAAATGAAGGAGTTTCAACTCAGCGTGACTCTCGAGTCGATGTTCTTCGGAATCTCTTCAACCGCTTCAAAAGACTCGACAATGAGAATGTCCAACAAACCTTTGATCACCTCACTAACATCTCAAATGAGCTTCAAGCCCTCGGTGCCACTGACATCACTGATCATGAAGTAGTGAAGAAACTGTTGAGATCGCTTGATTCCTCATTTGATACTCTGGGACTGATGTACAAGAACGTGCTGACTACAAGTCGCTTGATCCTGCTGATATCCTCGAAAGGCTAAACACTCACGAGTTCCAGCTTGCTGAAAAGAGAGATCTCTACGGTTCAAACTATGGCAAACCACGTGCCCTGAAGGCCAAGGCTGTGTCTGACTCTGAATATGAGGATTATGGTAGTAGCCTTGGTGATCCTGAAGAATTGAGCCAGGAGCTAGCACTGCTCGTGAAGAAATTCCAGAAGTTCTCAAGACGTGGTCGCTTTGGAAAATCCTCAAGAAGCAGTGATTCCTCATCTAGTGACTATAAGAGAAGGCTGTGCCACAAATGCAAGAAACCTGGTCACTATATCCAAGATTGTCCTCAGTGGGAAAAGGAAATGAAGAAGAAGAAATACAAGGATTACAGTTCTGATGATGCCAAGAAGAAGAAGAAATCGTCAAAATCTTCGTCATCAAAATCCTCGAAGTCTTCATCTCACAAGAAGAGCAGCTCCAAGAAGGCTCGGGCATTCATTGGCAAGGAAATGGACTCTGAAGCTGAATCTGAGGAAAATGATGAAGAGGAGGCATCTGAAGAATCAAAATCTGGTGTGGCTAGTCTGGCCATCGCTACTGCCTTCGTTAGCAAGTCCATCTTCAACACTGAAGAAAATGACTCCATCGACAAGCCTGATGAAGATAATGATGGCTACGCTCCCACCTATTGCTTCATGGCGAAAGGTGCTAAGGTACTCAAATACAAATCCTCTGAATCTAGTGAAAATGAATCTGATGAGGATCTCAAGCCCAGCTACTCTAAACTTGCTAAGATTGCTGTAAAACAACAACGGGCTTTTGAAAAGGTTCAAAACATGCTAGATAAAAGTGATGATATGTTGGGTGAAGAAATGGATCGCACTAAAGCCCTGACTGAAAATCTTCAGAGACTTTAGTCTAGGTTTGATAACCTTCAAGGTCATCATAACGCTCTCTTATCTGATCATGAGAAACTTTCTTATGAATTTCTTCAAGAAAAGCAAGATCACGAGAAGCTTTCTCTTGAATCTCTTCAAAGAAAGGAAGATCTTGAAAAGCTAAGAGTGTGTTATGAAGATCTTCAGAAGGAGCGCGATTCATTACTAGCTCAACAAATTAGCGCTTCTCAGGAAGAATTTGTTCCTCCATGCTTAAAGTGCATTGAACGTGAATCTGCTAATTCTTCACCTGAATGTTCAAATGCTTCAAATTCTTCATCTGCCTCTACTATTACTAATTCCTCATCTGAGGACATTGCTAGTATCACTGACAATGCAGGGCTGAAGGAATTGTACATGACAGGCATGTACAAAAGCCTCAAAGGGCATCAGACACTTTGTGATGTGCTCAAAAAGCAGATCCTCAACAGAAACCCTAGGAAAGAGGGTATTGCATTTGAGAGGAAACTTAATGCTGATGGAACATAATGGAAACCTGAGTAGTACCCCAAAACCTCATGGGTTGCTGCAAAGGGACCTCCAGTTGATCCATCTAACTTATCTGGCTTTACATGTGAATCTCCTCATTCTTCTGATGAGTCATTTGACTCCAACTATAAACTGTTCAAAAATCAGAATGGTGAAGTATTTGCTAGATATGTTGGCACTAACTGCAGGAACGGTTCCCCTATGAAGAAAATCTGGGTTCCCAAAAGTTATGTTGAAAGTCTTCAGGTGCATGTCCTCATGACACCACCTGTGAAGAACAGGAACCCCAGATCAAATTCTTCATATGGACCAAACTCTTCATATGGATCCAAGTCCTCACACGGACCAAATTCCTCACATGGATCAAATTCCTCAAAAGGATCAAAGTCCTCATATGATCATCATCGTGCTAACAACTCTGTCTCGCAGGGTAGAGCTAAGGGCTATGAATATGTGCATTATTCTTCAAATCATTATGTTCATAAGTCCTCGAAGAATTACTCTGCTTATTCATATGCTTACCCTAACCCCTCTTATGTGAAACGAAACGGTTTGGCATCTTTGCCACCTTTCTCATATGGTGCTCGCAGAATGATGAATTCTTTGCCACCCCTCCAGATGTGGGTGGTGAAGAAAAAGAACTAATCTCTTATGCAGGGTCAGGTCTCCACACGTGCTTTAACGTCTGAGAAATTTGCTGGGGACCTGACGAAATTGCCTGAAAGGACGCAGGCGAATCATGATGAAATGAACTTTCATTTCACACGTCCTCATACTGCTATATCTGTTTACTGCTTGATGAAATTCATCTGATGAACTTGATATCATATTCTTCACTGATGAAGCATATGAGATTGTAAGCTACACTAATTCATCTGCAGGATGATCAACCCAAATCTACTGAGTGGGTCCTCGATAGTGGATGTACAAATCACATGACTGGTGACAAGAATCTATTGATGGATGCTCCCTTATCACCGTCACCTCTGAAGCATATCATCTTTGCTGACAAAGGCAAAAGTCAGGTATTGGGTCTTGGTAAGGTTGCAATCTCTAAGGATAAACACATGGACAAAGTCATGCTTGTTGAGTCCTTAGGATACAATCTCATGTCAGTCTCAATGCTTTGTGATCTTGATATGGTTGTTGTCTTTGGCAAGTATCGCTGTGTTGTGATTATGGAAGCTGACAATTCCAAAGTCTTCGAAGGCTTTAGGAGAGGAGATCTGTATATTGTTGATTTCTCTACAGGACCACAACCAGCCGTGTGTCTACTTGCAAAAGCTTCAGAAGGCTGGCTATGGCATCGACGACTTGGTCACGCAGGCATGAGGAATTTGAACACGCTTGCAAAGAAGAAGCATGTCATTGGCATTGAGAATGTCAAATTCCTCAAGGATCACTTATGCGGAGCCTGTGAAGCTGGAAAAATGACCAAGGCCAAGCATCCAGCGAAGACTATCATGACCACTACACGTCCATTCGAATTGCTTCACATGGACCTCTTCGGACCTAATCATTACTCAGCAGTCACTAATGATGCATCTCTATATGGTTTTGTCATTGTTGATGATTATTCTCGATATACATGGGTACACATTGTTACTTACAAACATGAAGTGCAGGAAGTCTTCAAACGATTTTCCTCGAGGGCTTCAACCAACTTTGGTGTGAAGATCAAGCATATCAGAAGTGACAATGGAACTGAGTTCAAGAATTCCGGTCTTGATGCCTATCTTGATGAACTTGGTATTACTCATGAATTATCTGCGCCTTATACTCCTCAGCAGAATGGCGTCGTGGAGTGCAAGAACAGAACTCTTGTTGAGATGGCTCGCACTATGCTTGATGAATACAAAACGCCTCAGCGTTTTTGGATTGATGCAATTGATACTGCGTGCCACATCATCAACAGAGTATATCTTCACAAATTCTTCAAGAAGACGGCCTATGAACTCCTCACTGACAAGAAACCCAATGTGAGTTATTTCAAAGTCTTCGGTGCTAAATGTTGGATTAGAGATCCTCACCACAACTCTAAATTTGCACCGAAAGCACATGAAGGTTTTATGCTTGGTTACGGAAAGGACTCGCACACCTACAGAGTCTTCAACATTGTTCTTCACAAGATTGTTGACACTGTAGATGTGCGGTTCGATGAAACTAATGGCTCGCAAAGAGAGCACCTACCTTCTGTGTTAGATGAACCAGCACCTGAGGATGCTATCAAGCTCAAGGCAACTGAGGATGTCATTCCTACTGAAGAATCTGCTGAAGAATTCATTCCTGTTCATGAAGAACGTCGAGCTGATGCACCTGAAGAACATGATGAGGAAAATGGTGCTGAAGAAAATGCTGATCAAAATCCTCAGCGACAACCAGCTCATCCTCGCGTTGCAAAAGAAGTGCAAGTGGAGAAGATCATCGATGACATTAGCGCACCAGGTCCTCTCACACGCTCAAAAGCTTCACATTTATCTAACTTTTGTGGGCACTATGCTTTTGTCTCTATCACAGAGCCCACTAAGGTAGATGAAGCATTTCTGGAGCCGGAGTGGATTCAGGCTATGCAAGAAGAATTACATCAGTTCGAGCTTAACAATGTCTGGGAATTGGTCAATCGCCCAGATCCTCGCAAGCATAATATCATTGGCACAAAGTGGATCTACCGCAACAAGCAAGATGAAAATGGCCTTGTGGTGAGGAATAAGGCACGACTAGTAGCTCAAGGCTACACACAGGTTGAAGGAATTGATTTCGATGAAACTTTTGCACCTGTTGCTAGACTTGAGGCTATTCGCATATTACTTGCTTACGCTAACCATCATGATATCATCTTATATCAAATGGATGTGAAAAGTGCATTCCTCAATGGTAAGCTTGAGGAAGAAGTATATGTTGCTCAACCCCCAGGTTTTGAAGATCCAAAGAATCCTGACAAAGTCTTCAGACTCAATAAGGCCCTCTATGGCCTCAAGCAAGCCCCTCGGGCGTGGTATGATACATTGAAGGAATTCTTCGTGAAGAATGGCTTCACACCCGGTTCACTCGACCCTACTCTCTTTACTAAATCTTATGATGGTGAACTGTTTGTGTGCCAAATATATGTTGATGATATTATCTTTGGCTGTACTGACCAACGTTATAGTGATGAATTTGCCTATATGATGAGTGAAGAATATCAAATGTCTATGATGGGAGAGTTGAAATTCTTCTTAGG
Source organism: Triticum aestivum (assembly GCF_018294505.1). Lineage (NCBI taxonomy): Eukaryota > Viridiplantae > Streptophyta > Magnoliopsida > Poales > Poaceae > Triticum > Triticum aestivum. Next base: position 243,321,425 of record NC_057798.1, read on the forward strand.
TCTTCAAATTCGTCAGCAGCGCAATGGCATATTCATATCTCAGGAGAAATACCTCAAAGATGTACTGAGGAAATTCGGCATGCAAGATTGCAAAGGCGTCAAAATTCCTATGCCCACAAATGGCCATCTATGCACTGATGAAAATGGTATTGACTTCGATCACAAGGTATACCGCTCCATGATTGGTTCTTTATTGTACTTATGTGCATCTAGGCCAGATATAATGCTTAGTGTTTGCATGTGTGCCCGATTTCAAGCTGCACCGAAGGAATCACACCATAAGGCTGTGAAGCATATTCTTCGATATCTAGCTCACACACCAACACTAGGATTATGGTACCCCAAGGGCTCTGCTTTTGATCTCATTGGATATTCTGACTCTGACTATGCTGGTGATCGTGTGGACCGCAAGTCAACATCTGGCACTTGTCATTTCCTCGGACGATCTTTGGTCTGTTGGTCCTCGAAGAAACAGAACTGCGTATCACTGTCTACTGCTGAAGCTGAATACATTGCTGCTGGCTCATGCTGTGCTCAACTGCTTTGGATGAAGCAAACCCTCAAGGACTATGGCGTCAACGTGAAGAATGTGCCTCTCCTCTGCGACAATGAGAGTGCCATCAAGATTGCTCACAACCCAGTTCAGCACTCGAAGACAAAGCACATCCAGATTCGTCATCATTTTCTTCGTGATCATGTGTTGAAGGGCGACATCTCCATCGAGCATGTGAAGACTGAAGAACAGCTAGCTGATATCTTCACTAAGCCCTTGGATGAGAAGAGATTTAGCAAGTTGCGGTGTGAGCTAAATATCTTAGAATCTTCGAATGTTCTTTGAAAAGGACACACATCCTAACCCTTATGCAGAATTGATGACTTAGATGTGCAACACATGAAGAAACGTTTTTCTTCAATCAATGAAGAATAACACTCTAAGTGTGAAGAAATTAATGAAGAATTTGATTCTCAGAACCCTACGACAATTGTACGCGGTGTCTGAAATCATCATTCTTATACGGTGGGTCACGCCACCACAAAAAGTTGAAAATCTTCAATTTGAGTTTTTCCTCATTTTTGAAATTCTTCAGTTTTTCAAATTCTTCAACTTTGCAAAATCTTCACTGTTTCCGTCGTTTTTCTTCATTGGCTATATATATATATATATATATATATATATATATATGAGTTATGTCCTCTACAGCATTCACTTATTGCTATTTCTTCAAGTTGTGATTTCTGCTAAGTGAATGTGATCGGACCCTTCCCCCTCTATGCTATACTCAACCCAATCTATTCACAAATTCTTCATGTGCGTTCTATTTGAAACTCGTTCAAAGTCTTCACTGTGTCCTTGTCAGCTGAAGAAATTGCGAACGAAACTTTAAAACAAATCTTATCCAGATTTTCGGTTTTACCACTCAAACCATTCCGCATCCCACGATGCATTATTATAATCACCCACGATCTTACACGATCTCATCTGCATAGTACGTGGGTGACACATGTCGCGTGAAGGAGAAAGGGCAGGGGCATGTTCGTCCCAAAATCTTCGGGCGAACAGTTTTTACCGTGGCTATAAATACGCCTCTTCCCTTCCTCAGTTCATTTACTCCACTCGGTCGTTGTCTCTCGCTCGAGCTCTCCTCAAACCCTAGTGCCGCCGCTACTCCATCCTCGCCGGTGAGGAAGAGCTTCACTGCCTCGACCTCGTCGCCGTCGTACTCGCGCCGGCTGTGAAAATCTTCACTCCGCCGCCGCCGTAGCTGTCTCCCTCTGCCAAGTTAGGGCGTGGGAGATCTAACTTGACGAACTTCACCGCTGTTCATCTCTGTTCGTCGTGTTCTTCGGTTCGGGTAATTAAAAGTTACTTTTATTACTCACTTTGATTCTCAAGTTTTCCTGAAAATCTTCAAAGGTGTTTTATTCTTCAAATCTTCACACATATGAACACCTCACACACTGTATGCTCTTGATCCATCTCTCTAAGCACTCATTTTCTTCAAGATTCCTCAATTGTGCGGATTTTCGATCTGCACAACTCTGGAACCTAAGACAAGAATGCTTAGTGAAATTCCTCAAGGCTCAACTGGTCAAATTCCTCAAAACTTGTCTTTTCAAAAAATCTTCTGAGAACGCATATGACCTCTCCAAATTCCTCGCACCTACACTCTATTCACAGGTACTCATGTCCGCTGCTGAATCACTAGGTTCTCATCAACTTAACTCATTTGCAGCGTTCCTTGAAGAAAAATTGCATACTTCTTCAGAGTGTTCAATTGTTCAAATTCCTCATCTGAAGAAAATGGCTGAAGGAAAGAGACCGCAGAAAGGAGGAAAGAAACCGGAGGTCATGACTGCTTTCGAGATCCCTGATGAAATATACAAGGATTATTGCACACCTGATGAAGCCAAGTTTGGCAAAGAAAACAAAAATCAGCGCAAAGTGCGCATCCAGAGGATTGAACGAAGATGGGCACGAGAATGGAGGGAATATCGATATGTTACTCCAAAGTACATGAAGAAATTCGCCTTAAATCCTCCATGCCCAAGAGCTCCATTGGCACCTGGCCAAGTAGCTGATCCCACCAGCATCAAGCGTGGTGAGGACTTTCCTGAAGAATGGGCTAGGCGACAAGCAAAACTGGCAAGACAAACCAAGGAGGCAGTGAGGAAATTCAATGAGGATTCTGCCGCTGCTGCTGCTGCTGCTGAGACCTCGGTCAAGCCGAGGAAATCAATGCCAAAGAAGCCTGCTCGTAAGCCAAGTGCTTCACCATCGGCGCCCTCACGGCCAAGTTCCTCAGCTGCGCCCTCACGGCAAATTCCTCAGACTACTGCTGCTCCACCAAAGTCCTCAGCAGCTCCCTCCAAGTCCTCAACTCCTGTGCATCTGGCTACATGTCAAAGGACTCAGGGTTTCTTAATTGCTTCTGGTGTCTCAGCAAGTCCCTCAGCTGCACCAGTGTCCTCATCAGGCCCCACTCTGCTGAAGACAAAAGCAACAGTTGGACGCGTTCCTCGGCCAAGTCCAAGAAAGAAACAGGTTGCCTTCCAAGTGCCCTCTGATGACGAGGCTTCTGATGAAGAACTTGCAAAAATCATCAGAGACAGACAAGCAAAGGCCGCTAGAGCCAAAGGCACACCTGTGCCACTGCTTTTGGATCCGAAGAAGATCCTCGACTACATTGACTTATGGCATAAGGATCCAAACACTCCAATGCCTGATCTGCCTCTGACTCCTGGTCAAAGTCACATGCTGACCCATTTCATCTCTCAAGAGAAATGGAAGTTTGAAAAGGCTCGTGAGATAAAGAGAGCTCAAGCTAGAAAGGAGAAGCTTCTGAAGAAGAACGATGTCAAACTGACACCTGAAGAACTTCTCAAGGCTCAATCTGAGATCCAAGCCCTCAGCAAGGACTTCGATTCATACAATGCTGATTGGCAAGGAGCCAAAGTGCGATTCGTCAACCTGACGAAGAAAATGTCAACTGTTGCAGCCCCATCACAACAAGAAAATCCTCAGGCTGCAGACTCTGCTCAGCCTGCTGAAGAACATGCCAGCACCGCTGATGACTTTCAGCCTGCTGATGAGAATACAAGTTCCAGGGCTGATGACTCCATCCCAGCCGCTGAAGAAATTCCCAGGGCATCCACTAGTGGTGCGCTTGAAGAAACTGAAGAGATCAGGGCAACTGCACCAGTTGCGCCTGAAGAAAATGAACCACAGTCCTCAGCTCCTCCCGCGCCAACCCCAACTCCTATTCTTCCTTCTGCCTATGAAGTGAAGAAGACCAAGGCTGCAGAGCGAGCTGCAGTGAAGAAAAGGAAGGCATCAGCTGCGTCAAATTCTTCGGCTGCGAAGAAAATGAAGCCAATGATCAGCTCTCTTGAAAATCCTATTGATGCCGTTCCGATTTCCTCCATGTCATCAAAGGAAATTGTTCCTTATGGAGAAGACTACAAGATCCCAAGCGGATCTGATAAAGAAAATCATTCTGCTGCTACGCAGAGCAGTTTGATGAAGAAATTGAAGTGGAAGCATTCCCTTCAACGCCACTTGTTTCCTCACCTATGCCTCAGTTCACAGCTGAAGAGGCTGGTGTTGAGGAAATTGAAAAAGAAGATGAAGATGTGGATATTGGATGCACCTCACCAGTGATGAACAATGACTTTTGGGAAAGTCAGCATCCCAATACTCCTCTCTTCACTCCTATTCAACAAATTCCTCAGTCCCCAGCTACAACTATTCAAATGGGCTCTGAAGAAACTCATCCCACATCATCTGTTCATGAAGAAATTCCAGCCGCTAGTGCCGAAGAACCTGCTGCTGTTGATACTCAAGTTGCACAAGAAGATGAACCAGAAATTCCTCAGCCTGCAGTACCTGAGCTCGCGATTCCTGAGGTTGTGCTGCAAATCACTGACACTCCTCTGCCCAAGCCGAAGAATCCATTCTCAAGCAAGCAAAAATTCAAGGCTGAAGACTTCTTTTCTGAGCATGTGTTCTTCACTGATTATAATCCATATGACTCTGCTCGCATAAGGAAGAGGCGTTTCTGGACTGCTACTCAAGCCAACTTCTATTCCTCAGTGCTCTTTGACAAGGACAAAATCTTCGATCATGAGCATATTCCTCATGTGGATATGGAATCTCTGCCATGCTTCGAGCCAGTCCTCAGAGTTATTCACGATGCAGGACTACTGAACTTCTGCACTAATATCTGTGATTGGAATGAAGAACTCATTCTTCAATTCTATGCCACTCTACATATCACCGGAGATGCTGAAGATGTCAATTCATGGGTGCTGGATTGGATGACCGAAAACACTCACTATAAGGCACCAGCAACTGAATTGCTTCGTGTCCTTCCTCTTGATCCTCCCCATGACAGTGCACGTTGCATCTACAATGACCGTGAACTGACAAATCATTATATGCAAGTGCTCATGAAGCCTTTGAAGCCAGGGCAGGCCCCACGAACCAAATTCCTCGTCAAGGAATTGCTTTATGTGCCTCGGACTGTCTATCGAATCCTGACGAAGACAATGAGTCCTATCAAAGGCCATGACTCAAATGATGAAGATGTCGTTGGCATCATGAAGAACATGCTTTTCAACATCATTCATGGCGTACCCGTTAACTTCCATGATTTCTTCATGAGGACTCTGGCTAATGTTGCTATGTCACCTTTCGAGATGAAGCCCTATGCGCCCTGGATTATGAGATTCATAAGGGCAAGATCTTCACTGAATTACAAAGCTGACACTCTGAACCACGGTAGCTACTTGCCTCACATTGAAGTCCTCAAGCGACCAGTTTCATCATCTGATGATAAAGGCAAGGCAGCTGCTGTGATCGATGAAGGCACTCGTCCATTTGATTGTCAATTTCGTCTGGCTACATCTTACTCCACCAATGATGATTCTGCCACACATGACACTGCCGCAAATACCTCAGCGAAGCAAAATCCTCAAGCCACAACACCCAGGGTGATGACTGACCGTGAGTTACTCCTCAGTCTTCATCAGAAGGTTGATCACAATCACAAATGGGTGAAGCGTCAGTTTGCTGCAATTCTTCACAACATGACCTCAACACATAATGCAGTGAAGAAGAACCAGTATCACCTTCATGAAACCCTCAACCGCACCTGGGCTGTTCTCACTCATGTATATTCCACGGAAGAACTAAAGATTATGGGTCTTCAGGAAGCATTTGACTGGTCTGCACCACCTCCGAAGAAATTCAAGAGAGTCAAAGTTCCTAATCTGGTGGCCAGCTCTTATTCTTCATCGCGTGAAACTGATGAGCATGAAGATTTGGATGACACTGCGGCAGGCCCTACTTCAACAAACAACCCCGACAACGCTGGCGCTCCTCCATCAACTTGAAATTCTTCAGGGGCGTTAGTCCTCAGTTTTAATCCTTTTGGTCATTTGATGACAAAGGGGGAGAAATCTAAGTTAGTCTTCAAGCGGGTTTATATTATGGGCGTTTTGTTAAGTTACAACTCTCATTCTTCCGAAACTTTTTACTGGATCGAGTTGTAATCTTAAACCCGATGGTGCCCTGATACTCTTGGTCGTGCTCTAATGCTTTTGATGCACTAAGCTCTAATACTTTTGATGTGTTATTCTGCATGCTTATTCCTCATTCATATTATTGCACGCATGCTGAATCTCATCAGGCACCATATTTCATCATGCATTTCAAATTCTTCATATAATATATCAAATGCGTGTATGAATTACAAGATATAGGGGGAGATCTCCATGATTCAGTTCTTCAAATGTGCATTGCCTCAAAAGAAAATTCCTCACTATGCACATATTCAGGGGGAGTTCTTCTATATCTTGCAAACAAATTCCTCAATATCAGTATTTACACTTCATATATTTATCCCCGTTGAAAACTTAACCTATGTTGTCATCAATCACCAAAAAGGGGGAGATTGTAAGTGCATCTAGTGCCCTTAGTGATTTTGGTGTATTGAAGACTTATAGGTTAAGTGGCTGATCCGTTTGTGAGTGTACACAGGTCTATAAGTCAAAGAGGAGTTTGATATTTACAGAGAAAGTCGACCCCTAAAAATGAAGTTCTTCGACTGAAGACTTTGATATTCTGAAGACTTTGAAAGTGAAGAAATTGGTGTGACCTTGAAGACTTGGTATTCACTTGAGGAACATGAAGCGTGAAGACTTTTGTTTTCGTAGTTTCACTTTCTCTTTCTTTAGTCATAGGAAACACCGTACTGTTAAAGGGGGTCGAGGAAATACTAAGGAAAAATTTCCATGTGATGCTCAACTCAAAATCCTACACCTACCAATCCCTTCGAGTGAAGCCATTGGAAATCTCATACAGTTCAGTCAAGTTCTTTAGTGACAGAGACGCGGTTCTTCTGGTCACTGATGACTTTGCTCTGACTGAGGAGTTAGGAATTCGCCAGTGCGAATTGCCTACACAGTGAGGAACATGATAGCCCAGAGGAATTTGAGAGTCAAATTTCCGACCGTGCTGTGCTGCGCGCCGGCTGTCCCAAAATATCTTATCCACCTAACGGTCATATCATTGAAGGGCATTTATGTCTTATCATGTCGGGCTGCTCCCTAGGCTATAAATAGCCGCCCCCTACAACCACTAGTTGGTTGGCTGCTCCGAGAGAACTTGACACTTGTCATTTGAGAGCAACCCATCCTCCGAGGACTTTGAGCGAAAATCATCAAGTGAGGAAAATCCCAAAACCAAACCCCCACAAACCCAAAGTGATTGAGCATCACTGAAGAAATTGATCCTGCGTGGATCCGACGCTTGTTACCTTTGAAGACTGTGCTTCTTCCAGACGGTTAGGCGTCAAGGTCTAGAGCATCCAAGAGGAATTGTGGATCGCCGAGTGACCAAGTCTGTGAAGGTTTGGAAGTCACCTGAAGACTTACCACGAGTGATTGGACGAGGCCTGTGTGGTCTTAGTTCAAGGAGAATACGGTGAGGACTGGGTGTCCTGAGTTGCGGCTCAGAGACTGGGTGTCCGGGACTGCGTGTCCTCGAGTTTAAATACTCAGCCGCTCCAACCAGACGTACAACTGAGACAGCAGTTGGAACTGGTTTACCAAATCATTGTGTTCACCAACTAACTGGTTCTATTTCCTCAACTCTTTCATTTCCTCATTACTGTGTTGAATGTTGTTCATATCTGTGCTTGAAGACTTTGACTGAAGACTTTCACAAATTCCTCAGTTCAATTTCTTCAGTCTGTTCGTCTTCATCTTGTTATCCTGTGTTTACGCTTTCTGTACTCTGTGCTAGTCTTCATTTCATCATGATGACTATGTTGTATCCTGTTATGTTACTTCTGAGTACTTATTCCGCTGCAAGTAGTTCTTCACTAAGGAATTTCCTCACCAGCAAATTCCTCAGTGAAGAATTCATAAAAATCGACTATTCACCCCCCCCCCCCCTCTAGTCGATATAACGCACTTTCAGGCCCGTAAGCCACACATCCATGTTAGTAAAACCGTTTTTCAAAACTAGACTCAACTTTGGCCAAGGAGTTGGAAAGGGGGATCCTATAGGCAGTCGGCTCTGATACCAACTTGTGACGCCCCGATTCAATCGTACACTAATCATACACGCAAATGTGTATGATCAAGATCAGGGACTCACGGGAAGATATCACAACACAACTCTAGACACAAATAAAATAATACAAACTTTGTATTACAAGCTAGGGGCCTCGAGGGCTCGAATACACATCTCGATACACAAGAGTCAGCGAAAGCAACAATATCTGAGTACATACATAAGTTAAACAAGGATGCCTTAAGAAGGCTAGCACAAAAGCAACATGGTCGAAGAGACAAGGCCTCCTGCCTAGGACCTCCTAACTACTCCTGGTCGTCGGCGGTCTCCACGAAGTAGCATCCGTCGGTGATGGCATCTGGCTCCAGGGAACCACCGTCTGGTTGCATCAACCGGAAAGAAGAAAGAAGGGGAAAAAGGGTAGCAAGCAACCATGAGTACTGATGACCCACAAGTATAGGGGATCTATCGTAGTCCTTTCGATAAGAGTGTCGAGCCCAACGAGGAGCAGAAGGAAATGATAAGCGGTTTTCAGCAAGGTATTCTCTGCAAGTACTGAAATAAGTGGTAACAGATAGTTTTGTGATAGGATAAATTGTAACAAGCGACAAGTAACAAACTCCACCTATGTTGTCTCAACATAGCCGGTCCCAAGCCCAGGTAAAGGAGGAGGGTTGTGATAGGCTTGGCGAGCCAACGTAAAAACTCAGCCACTCTTATGGAGATGAAACCCAAATTAGCCTACCCCAACTTGTTGATTAAAGGCTGTATGTGTTGTTGTGTTGAAGGTGCCCAATCACTTTTTGTGCAAAGGACAAGCCGGACAAACTCTTATAATAGGAAAAGCGCTCCCGAAGGACACATGGGGCAATATCGTCAAGTGTTTTCATCACGCTCATATGATTCGCGATCGGTACTTGATAATTTGATATCGTGGTGGACAGTGCTTGGGTACTGCCTTACTTGGACAAGCATCCCACTTATGATTAACCTCTATTGCAACCATCCGCAACTACAACAAAAGTATTAAGGTAAACCTAACCATAGCATAAACATATGGATCCAAATCAGCCCCTTATGAAGCAACGCATAAACTAGGGTTTAAGCTTCTGTCACTCTAGCAACCCATCATCTACTTATTACTTCCCAATGCCTTCCTCTAGGCCCAAATAATGTGAAGTGTTATGTAGTCGACGTTCACATAATACCACTAGAGGTTAGACAACATACATCTTATCAAAATATCGAACGAATACCAAATTCACATGACTACTAATAGCAAGACTTCTCCCTTGTCCTCAGGAACAAACATAACTACTCACAAAGAATATTCATGTTCATAATCAGAGGGGTAATAATGTACATAAAGGATCTGAACATATGATCTTCCACCAAATAAACCAACTAGCATCAACTACAAGGAGTAAGCAACACTACTAGCAACCTACTAGCACCAATCCCGGACTTGGAGACAAGAATTGGATACAGGAGATGAACTGGGGTTTGGAGATGAGATGGTGCTGGTGAAGATGTTGATGGAGATTGACCTCTCTCGATGAGAGGAGCATTGGTGATGACAATGGTGATGATTTCCCCCTCCCGGAGGGAAGTGTCCCCGGCAGAATATCTCTGCCGGAGCCCTAGATTGGTTCTGCCAAGGTTCCGCCTCGTGGTGGCGGAGTCTCATCCCGAAGGGTTCTCCTCTATTTTTTTTCTCATCGAAAGACTTCATATAGGAGAAGATGGGCATCGGAGAGCCACCAGGGGGCCCACGAGGTAGGGGGGCGTGCCCGCCCCACCCTCATGAGCATGGTGTGGGCCCCCTGGCCTTCATCTTTGGCGACGATTTTTCTTTATTTATTGTAAGATATTCCATGGAGTTTCAGGACTTTTGGAGTTGCGCAGAATAGGCCTTCAATATTTGCTCCTTTTCCAGCCCAGAATTCCAGCTGCCGGCATTCTCCCTCTTCATGTAAACCTTGTAAAATAAGAGAGAATAGCCATAAGTATTGTGACATAACATGAAATAACAGCCCATAATGCAATAAATATTGATATAAAAGCATGATGCAAAATGGACGTATCAACTCCCCCAAGCTTAGACCTCGCTTGTCCTTAAGCGAAAAGCCGATAACAATAAATATGTCCTCATGTTTAGAGGTAGAGGCATCGATAAAAATAAAATACGGACATGAAGGCATCATGATTATTTCCATAACAGCAACATATATAGATTTTGGCATATGATTACTTATGTTCAAGTGATGATCTTTTCACAAAGCCAAAGTATGAATCAGGAACCTTATTGAGCACCAACAAATTATAACCTCGGTCATTTAAGCAATTGCAGGTCCACATACTCAACTATCACTTAGTCCTTCATAATTGCTAACACTCACGCAATACTTGTGGTTACGGAGTTTTAATCGGACACAGAGAAAGATAGGGGCTAATAATTTTGCCCCACAACCTTTTACCTCAAGGGTAATGTCAACAATAATAATTCATGCTCCCCTACATCCAATTAGATATATATATCATGTTCTTTCCAACATGTTGAGCTTGCCAAAGGATAAAATGAAAATGGAAAGGTGAAGATCACCGTGACTCTTGCATAAGGTAGATGATAATAATAAAAGATAGGCCCTTCGCAGAGGGAAGCAGAGGTTGTCATGCGCGTTTAGGGTTGATGCACAAAATATTAGTGCAAAAGAACGTCACTTTATATTGCCCCTTGTATGTGGACCTTTATTATGCAGTCCGTCGCTTTTATTGCATCCACAACAAGTTCGTACGAAGTTTATTTTCTCCGCACTAATAAGTTATGCATATTTAGAGAGCAATTTTTATTGCTTGCACCGATGACAACTTACTTGAAGGATCTTACTCAATCCATAGGTAGTTATGGTGGACTCTCATGGCAAAACTGGTTTAAATGTATTTGGAAGCACAAGTAGTATTTCTACTTGGTTCTAAGAATTTGGATAGCAAGAGGGGGAAAGGCAAGCTCAACACGGTAGAGGATCCATGACAACATACTTTATCTCAGATGTAAGGAAACATAACTCATTATGTTGTCTTGCTTGTCCAACCTCAACTCTTTAGCATGTCATATCTTAATGAGTGCTCCCAATCATAAAAGATGTCAATGATAATATATCTATATGTGAAACCTCTCTTTCTTTATTACTTCCTATTAATTGCAACGATGACCAAAGCTATATTTGCCAACTCCCAACAACTTTTAATCATCATACTCTTTCTATGTGAAGCCATTACTTTCAGTAAGATCAATATGAACTCTTTGATTCTTTTTATTCTTTTTCTTCTAATCACCCAAGATCATGGCAAAATAATCAAGCCTTGACTCAACACTAATCTTTATTATATAGCTCACGGACTCGAATACAAAGAAGGATCATAAAGCAAAACTTAAAACTAGATCATGCCATGACTTTATTCTACTAAATCAAGATACTACTAATAGGATCGAACTAAGAAAAATGGTAAATATAGGAGTTGTGATGGTGATACGATACCAGGGCACCTCCCCCAAGCTTGGCAGTTGCCAAGGGGAGTGCCCATACCCATGTGATTATTTCCTCGGAGGTGATGGAGGTGTTGTTGATGATGCAAGCTTGTCGTCCACCTTTCCATGGCATAGGCTCACCATCATAGACGGATGAATTTCATCCCTCATATCCTCATTCTCGAGCTCAAGTTTCATTATCTTTTTGCATAGTGCTGCCTTGTTATCCTGCAAGAAATGAGGAGGGATAGATTGGACCTTATGGAGGCTTGACTTCTTGAACTCCACATGCATATCACCAGGTTGAGGTAGGGGATAGTCCCTCTTCATCGGAACTTGTTTCCTCCTTCTCTTTGGATCATAGTCTTCTTCTTCCTCCGTGGTCCAGCCATAATGCTCCACGTCCCTTATACTTTTGGATTTGCAATATAATCAGCCATGTAGCTCTCTCCCTCCCTTGGGAAGACATCTTGCTCTAATCTGCAGCAACAACAGCTTGAAACAAGAAACAGAGGTTATTTGCGTGATACGGGAGTCAAAACCTTTGGGAGTATATATAATGAATTTTTACCGACCAAAATATGTATCGTGCAAGGAAATGGAGTCCGGAGGGCACACGAGGTGCTCACGAGGTAGGGGGCGCGCCCAGGGGGGTAGGGCGCGCCCTCCACCCTCGTGGAGGCCTCATGTCCTCCCCGGACTGCTACTTATTTTTCTATTTTTCTAAATATTCCAAAACGGAGGAATATTGCCTTAAAATTTGTTTTGGAGTCGGTTTACTTACCGTACCACATACATATTCCTTTTCGGAGTCTGAAACGTTTTGGAAAGTGTCCTTTATGTACTCCTCTGGGGTTACGGTTTCAATAATATTAGTTTCCAAATTTATAGGATTACCTGAGATATAGTGTTTGATCCTTTGACCGTTTACGACCTTCGGATTTGTGCCTGCGAAGTTGTTGATTTTTATGGCACCGGAACGATAGACCTCCTCGATAACGTAGGGACCTTCCCATTTGGAGAGAAGTTTTCCTGCAAAAAATCTTAAATGAGAGTTGTATAGCAATACATAATCACCTACATTAAACGCACGCTTTTGTATCCTTTTGTCATGCCATCTTTTAACCTTTTCTTTAAACAACTTGGCATTTTCATAAGCTTGGGTTCTCCATTCATCAAGTGAGCTAATATCAAATAACCTCTTCTCACCGGCAAGTTTGAAATCATAGTTGAGCTCTTTAATAGCCCAGTATGCCTTATGTTCTAGTTCGAGAGGTAAGTGACATGCTTTTCCATAAACCATTTTATATAGAGACATACCCATAGGATTTTTGTATGCAGTTCTATAGGCCCATAATGCATCATCAAGTTTCTTGGACCAATTCTTTCTAGACCTATTGACAGTCTTTTGCAAAATTAATTTGAGCTCTCTATTGCTCAATTCTACTTGACCACTAGACTGCGGGTGATATGGAGATGCAATTCTATGATTAATGTCGTATTTAGCAAGCATCTTACGGAAAGCACCATGAATAAAGTGTGAACCACCATCAGTCATTAAGTATCTAGGGACTCCAAACCTCGGAAAAATAACTTCCTTAAGCATTTTAATAGAAGTGTTATGATCAGCACTACTAGTTGGAAGAGCTTCTACCCACTTAGTAATGTAATCAACAGCAACTAAAATATGAGTATATCCATTAGAGGCAGGAAAAGGTCCCATATAATCAAAGCCCCAAACATCAAATGGTTCAATAACAAGTGAATAATTCATAGGCATTTCTTGACGTCTACTAATATTACCAATTCTTTGACATTCATCGCAAGACAAAACAAACTTACGGGCATCCTTGAAGAGAGTAGGCCAATAAAAACAGGATTGCAATAGCTTATGTGCAGTTCTATCTCCAGCGTGGTGTCCTCCATAAGCTTCGGAGTGACACTTGCGTAGGATCTGTTCCTGTTCATGCTCAGGTACACAACGTCTAATAACACCATCTACTCCATCTTTATAAAGATGTGGGTCATCCCAAAAGTAATGTCGCAAGTCATAGAAAAACTTTTTATTTTGTTGGTATGTGAAGCTAGGTGGTATAAATTTAGCATCAATATAATTAGCATAATCAGCATACCATGGAGTGCTACGAGAAGTACTTATGACATTTAATTGTTCATCAGGAAAGCTGTCATCAATAGGTAGTGGGTGATCAAGAACATTCTCTAACCTAGATAAGTTGTCTGCAACGGGGTTCTCAACTCCTTTTCTATCAACAATATGTAAATCAAATTCTTGCAGAAGGAGAACCCATCTAATAAGTCTAGGTTTTGCATCTTTCTTTTCCATAAGATATTGAATAGAAGCATGATCTGTGTGAATAGTTACTTTAGAATCAAAAATATAGGGTCTGAATTTATCACAAGCAAATACAACTGCTAAAAGTTCCTTTTTGGTAGTAGCATAATTTCTTTGAGCATTGTCTAGAGTCTTACTGGCATAATGGATAACATTTAATTTCTTATCAAGTCTTTGCCCTAGAACAACACCTACAGCATAATCACTAGCATCACACATAATTTCAAAAGGTAAATTCCAATCAGGTGGCTGAACAACAGGTGCAGAGACTAATGCTTTCTTAAGTATTTCAAATGCTTCTACACAATCATCATCAAAGACAAATGGTACATCTTTTTGTAATAAATTAGTCAGAGGCCGAGAGATTTTTGAGAAGTCCTTAATGAACCTCCTATAAAATCCAGTGTGACCAAGGAAACTTCTTATACCTTTGATGTCCTTGGGACATGGCATCTTTTCAATAGCATCAACCTTGGCTTTATCAACTTCAATACCTCTTTCGGAAACTTTGTGCCCCAAGACAATACCTTCATTAACCATAAAGTGGCACTTTTCCCAATTAAAGACAAGATTAATTTCTTCACATCTCTACAAGACTCGAGCAAGATTGCTCAAGCAATCATCAAAAGAGGAACCATAGACAGAAAAGTCATCCATGAAAACCTCACAAATTTTCTCGCAAAAGTCAGAGAATATAGCCATCATGCATCTTTGAAAGGTAGCAGGTGCATTACATAAACCGAAAGGCATACGTCTATAAGCAAAAGTACCAAAAGGGTATGTAAAAGTAGTCTTTGATTGATCTTTAGCCGACACAGGTATTTGAGAGAAACCAGAATAACCATCTAGAAAGCAATAATGTGTATGTTTGCATAATCTTTCTAGCATTTGATCAATAAAAGGTAAGGGGTAATGATCTTTCTTAGTAGCCTTATTTAATTTGCGGAAATCAATTACCATCCTATAACCAGTGATAATTGTTTATGGAATCAATTCATTTTTATCATTAGGGACAACAGTAATACCTCCCTTCTTAGGGACACAATGGGCAGGACTTACCCACTGACTATCAGCAACGGGATAAATTATACCTGCCTCCAGAAGCTTGAGTATTTCCTTTCTTACCACTTCTTTCATTTTAGGATTCAAACGTCGTTGAGGATCACGAACTGGTTTGGCATCAGCTTCCAAATTTATTTTATGTTGACATAGAGTGGGACTGATGCCCTTAAGATCATCTAGAGTATACCCAATAGGAGCACGATGCTTTTTCAGAGTTTTCAATAATCTTTCTTCTTCATGCTCTAAAAGGTTAGCACTAATAATGACAGGATGTATTTTCTTTTCATCAAGATAAGCATATTTAAGATTATCAGGCAACGGTTTAAGCTCAAACATGGGATCCCCCTTGGGTGGAGGAGGATCCCCTAGGATTTCAACAGGCAAATTGTGTTGCAAAATAGGTTCCTGTTTAAAGAATACTTCATCTATTTCCCTTCTTTCATTCATGAACATATAATTTTCATGGTCTAGCAAATAATGTTCTAAAGGATCACTAGGAGGTACGGCAATAGAAGCAAGACCAATAATTTCATCCTTACTAGGCAATTCTTCCTCACGATGTTGTTTACTAAATTTAGAGAAATTAAACTCATGAACCTTATCATCCAAGCCAACAGTAACAACATTCTTTTTGCAGTCTATCGTAGCATTAACAGTATTCAAGAAGGGTCTACCAAATATAATGGGGCAAAAGCTATCTTGTGGAGAACCAAGAACAAGAAAATCAGCGGGGTATTTAGTTTTCCCACAAAAGACTTCAACATCTCTAACAATTCCCACTGGTGAAATAGTATCTCTATTGGCAAGTTTAATTGTAACATCAATTTCTTCTAACTCAACAGGTGCAATTTCATGCATAATTTCTTTGTGTAAGGAATGAGGTATTGCACTAGCACTAGCACCCATATCACACAAGCCATGATAACAATGATCTCCTATTTTAACAGAAATAACAGGCATGCCTACCACAAGTCTATCTTTATCTCTATCACAGGGTTTAGCAATTCTAGCAGTTTCACCAGAGAATTGAATAACATGCCCATCAATATTATCAGACAAGAGATCTTTAACAATAGCAATATTGGGTTCTACTTTGACTTGCTCAGGAGGTGTATAAGTCCTAACATTGCTTTTACGAACAACAGTTGAAGCTTTAGCATGATCCTTCATTTTAACAGGGAAAGGTGGTTTCTCAACATAAGAAGTACGAACAGTAGGATAATTATAAGTGAAAATCTTTTCTTCAACTTTAATAGGTGCAGCTACTTTTACTTCTATGGGAGGATGATATTTAAACCACTTCTCCTTGGGGAGATCAACATAAGTAGCAAAAGATTCACAAACCGAAGCTACTATCTCAGAGTCAAGTTCATATTTAGTGCTAAACTTACAGAAAATATCGGTATCCATAAAAGATTTAACACAATCAAACTTAGGTGTCATACCTGACTCCTTACCTTCGTCGAGGTCCCAATCTTCAGAGTTGCGTTTAATTCTATCCAATAAATTCCATCTGAATTCAATAGTCTTCATCATAAAAGAGCCAGCACAAGAAGTATCAAGCATGGTGCGATTGTTATCAGAAAGCTGAGCATAAAAATTCTGGAGAATTGTCACTTTTGAGAGCTCATGATTGGGGCATGAATATAACATTGATTTAAGCCTCCCCCAAGCTTGAGCGACGCTTTCTCCTTTGCGAGGCCAAAAATTATATATAATTGCGATCACGATGAAAAGATGCATAGGGTAATACTTTTGATGAAATTCCAATCTCACTCTTTTATAGTTCCATGATCTCGTATCATCACATAGCCTATACCATGTCAATGCGTCTCCCTCCAAAGATAAAGGGAAAGCCTTCTTCTTACCAACATCATCGGGTATACCTGCAAGCTTAAATAGTCCACAAATATCATCCAAAAGGCGTAGATGTTCGTCAGGATGCTTTGTTCCATCTCCTGCAAAAGTGTTAGCTAGCAGTTTTTCCATCATACCCGAAGGAATCTGAAAAGGAGTTTCATAGGTTCAGTAGGTTCAGTGGGTTGAGGAGCAACTCTTGGCTCAACTGTACGGGGTGAAGATACCCCGAACAAGCCCCTCAAACAATTACTTTCCATAGTAACAAGTGACAGAAAATTTCAGCACACTATATAAATTTTTCCTTACCAAATTCCACCTACCAAAGGCGCTTCACTCCCCGGCAACGGCGCCAGAAAAGAGTCTTGATGACCCACAAGTATAGGGGATCTATCGTAGTCCTTTCGATAAGTAAGAGTGTCGAACCCAACGAGGAGCAGAAGGAAATGATAAGCGGTTTTCAACAAGGTATTCTCTGCAAGTACTGAAATAAGTGATAAGATAAATTGTAACAAGTGACAAGTAACAGAAGTAAACAAAGTGCAGAAAGGTGGCCCAATCATTTTTGTAGCAAAGGACAAGCCTGGATAGACTCTTATAATAGGAAAAGCGCTCCCGAGGACACATGGGAATATCGTCAAGCTAGTTTTCATCACGCTCATATGATTCGCGTTTGGTACTTTGATAATTTGATATGTGGGTGGACCGGTGCTTGGGTACTGTTCTTACTTGAACAAGCATCCCACTTATGATTAACCTCTATTGGAAGCATCCACAACTATAACAAAAGTATTAAGGTAAACCTAACCATAGCATGAAACATATGGATCCAAATCAGCCCCTTACGAAGCAACGCATAAACTAGGGTTTAAGCTTCTGTCACTCTAGCAACCCATCATCTACTTATTACTTCCCAATGCCTTCCTCTAGGCCCAAATAATGGTGAAGTATTATGTAGTCAACGTTCACATGACACCACTAGAGGTTAGACAACATACATCTTATCAAAATATCGAAAGAATACCAAATTCACATGACTACTAATAGCAAGACTTCTCCCTTGTCCTCAGGAACAAACGTAACTACTCACAAAGCATATTCATGTTCATAATCAGAGGGGTAATAATGTGCATCAAGGATCTAAACATATGATCTTCCACCAAATAAACCAACTAGCATCAACTACAAGGAGTAATCAACACTACTAGCAACCTACTAGCACCAATCCCGGACTTGGAGACAAGAATTAGATACAAGAGATGAACTAGGGTTTGGAGATGAGATGGTGTTGGTGAAGTGTTGACGGAGATTTCCCTCTCCCGATGAGAGGAGCGTTGGTGATGATGATGGTGATGATTTCCCCCTCCCGGAGGGAAGTGTCCCCGGCAGAACAGCTCTGCCGGAGCCCTAGATTGGTTCCGCCAAGGTTCCGCCTCGTGGCAGCGGAGTCTCGTCCCGAGAGGTTCTCCTCTATTTTTTTCTCATCGAAAGACTTCATATAGGAGAAGATGGGCATCGGAGAGCCACCAGGGGGGCCACACGGTAGGGGGGCGCGCCCAGGGGGAGGGCGCGCCCCCACCCTCATGAGCAGGGTGTGGGCCCCCTGGCCTTCATCTTTGGTGACAATTTTTCTTTATTTATTTTAAGACATTCCCGTGGAGTTTTCACGACTTTTGGAGTTGCACAGAATAGTCCTTCAATATTTGCTCCCTTTCCAGCCGAGAATTCCAGCTGCCGGTATTCTCCCTCTACATGTAAACCTTGTAAAATAAGAGAGAATAGCCATAAGTATTGTGACATAACGTGAAATAACAGCCCAAAATGCAATAAATTTTGTCGTAAAAGCATGATGCAAAATGGACGTATCAAGTACTCATCCAAAGTACTCGCAAGCATCAGATCTATACTAAGTATGCATTGGTATCAAATTGAAGGGTTGTATCTATGGACTGAACTGCAGAATGCCAGAATAGAGGGGGAAGGCCTAGCCTATCGAAGACTAGCATCTTCACGTAGCTCCAAGCGTCTTGCAGCATGTAGAAGAGTAAAGAATAGCAGTTTATAATTAACAAGCATGTTGTAACATTAATGCCCAGAGATCCTTCCTCGACTCCGTGCGAGAAAGCAATCCCGGAGCCACATATTCAAGTATCCATTTGTAGTTGTATAAGATCAGGATATAAGTATGAACGTCCGTTACCGTGGACACGGCTATTAATAGATAATCTTCCCTACAGGGGTGCACCATGTTTTCCAACACGCTTGATTACTCTGGCCGGACACACCTTTCTGGGGTCAATGCCCGGCCTCGGAAGATCAACACGTCGCAGCCCGACCTAGGCTCAGTAGAGAGGTCCCCGCCGGTCTACCTCCTAACCACTCCGGGGTCTGGGCCCAATGCCCATTGCACTCAGGATCGTTGCGCGCAGGGCGGGTCTAGGCTCCACCACTACAGGATGGAGCCGGCCCAGTCGTGCCGCACTGCTGAACTGGACGTCTGACAAAGCTTTTGCTTATACCACGACGTCGAGGCCCATATCTATTCTCGCGTGGTGGTTGGTGCGTAAAGGCCAGAGGCCAACTCAGAACAAATACCCAAACCATTGTGTATTATTAGCTTGCGGAGACGAGCAGAGACTCACGATCGGAAGTGACCCTGTCGCCCCGTCTCGTGGACTTACGACAAGAGCTCAGAATGCACGGTCGTGCCACGTCATTATCTTGCGCGTGCTCTCCGGGCCCGCCCGACTTTCACCAAGGTCTCAAGTAAAGTCAATGTAACCGTGTGTCCAGACATCAAGGGGAAAACCCGAGGAATCACCCCCGGTTGATTCCACTCAATGTAATCATCAAGGTGAACGTAAGAGGGACCACCCTCGAGGTTCACACTTGAGGTGTTGAACGACAAAGCCGTATCAGGAATGGTGAAAGAGGAAATCACCCTCGATGACCACGACCGAATAGCTACACTACATAATTATCATCAGGAGTGCGTTATGAGGGATCACCCTTGGCACTCGATAGTAGCTCTGCAGAGTCGATAACCAAAAGGGGCGTGATGTGATGTGAGGTGTCGCGCTCTGGTCGTCGATCACATTGATTGAGTCGTCGATGATGAAGCAGGGGCGACAAGGACAAGGTGGGGGTCACTGATGAATCACTAGCCAACCTATACTAAGCAGTTTAGGATAAGCAGGTAGGTAACAATATTATGTACAAAAGCAGGCTATGAATTAGAATAGCAGGAAACAATAACAGTAGCAAAATCTAACGCAAGCATGAGAGAATAGAATGGGCGATATCGGGATGATCAAAGGGGGGGCTTGCCTGGTTGCTCAGACAAGGAGGGTCGTCGTCGACGTAGTCGATCACAGGGGCATCAGCAACAGTCTCGAGGTCTACCGGAGAGAAGAGGGGGGAAGAAACAGTAAATACACGCAATCATATGCATAACAAGACAATAAGTGGGGCTAGAGGTGTTCTAACGCAGTGCTAGGCGTTACTGGTGAAGGGGGAAACATCCGGGAAAGTTTTCCCGGTTCCGGATGTCTGTCAGACAAATGAACCGGAGGGGAAAGTTTGCAGGTTCGCTATGCTAGAGATGTGTGGCGAATCAATGGACCGTGTATTCGGATTCGTCTCGTCGTTCTAAGCAACTTCATGTACAAAGTTTTACGATCCGAGCTATGGTTAATTTCATATGATTTTCTAAAGTTATAATCATTATTTGAATTTATTTATCTATTGAAATCTAACATTATCCAGAATAGTGTATGCTGACATCATCATGATGTCAGCATGACGTCAGTAGTCAACAGGGTGTTGACTGGGTCAAACTGACGTGTGGGGGGTCCGCATGTCATTGACTTAACAGGCTAATCAGAGTTTAATTAAGTTAACTAGTGATTAGGTTAACTTAATCCGGATTAATTAATTCCTTAAATAGTTAATTAATTAATTAATATTTTAATTATTTTCAAACCCTTTTTTATTAAAAAAACATTCTGGGGCTGGGCCCCACATGTCATTGGCCCTAGGGGCCTTGGCGGTTTTGGTCGCTAGCGGGTGCGGGCGCACCCAAGCGAGCACTCGCCCGCAGGGCGGGACGAGGCCGCCGGGGCAACGGCGCTGCCAGCCGAGGCCAAGGCGGGCGGAGACGAGGGCGGTGGCACCGGCGGCATCAAGAGGCGGCACTGGAGTGCGGGGGGGGGGGGTAAGGCGAGGCCAGGGGGAGGCGAGCGGGGGCACGGCCGTGGGCGTGAACGGGCGAGGCCGGGAGGGCGCAGGCCGGCGCGAGGACGCGCACGAGCGCGGCCAGGGCGCGGCCCGGCCGTGGTGTCTGAATGGGCAGGGGAGTGACGTGGGCGTGTGCGCGGTCGAGTGGGCTCGGCCGGGGCCGCGATGGCCGCGAGCGGGGGCCCAAGCAGCGACGACGAGGAGGCAACGCACGAACGCGCGTGCTGCCACATGAGCGCGTGCACGGGCACGGGACGGCGGGCACAACGATGTCCGACACGGGCAGAGGGCAGAGGGGAGAGGTCGGGGCCTCACCGCGAGAGCGTGGGGACTAAGGCAGCGGTGCGTGGGGAGGTCGACAGGGACGAGCGCCAGAGAGGAAGCAGGCCGGCGAGGTGGCTTCGGCGTCGTGGCCTCCGGTGATGTCCGCGGGCGGCGGCGATGATGCTGCGCCGGGGCTCGGGGCGCCGCGGGGTTGGGCCCCCGATCCAACTCGTGTCGAGGGGGCGGGCGCCATGCGGGAGGAGACGGAGAGGCTGGTGGTGGCGTCGGGCGGCGCGACTGGGGCCGTGCCGGGGATGGGCGCCGGCGGCGGAGGCGTGAGCGAGGCACCGCGAGAGAGAGGGGGGAGCGGTTTCATCCCCGATCCAGATCGGATCGGGAGGGGGATGTCACACCCTGATTTTCATGCCACAACACTTAAGTCAATAAATCATGCTAAAATGAGGTTTTACAAAAGCTTTTGAGTGTTTTGTCTTTGCTTTGATGGAATGTTTGACTGCTGTTTGCAAGTGCTCTAAAAATCAAATAAATCCTCCAACTTCTATACTTCATCTCCTTGCTCCAAAAACCTTTCCCAATGATCATGCCATGTGTATAGGACATAAAAATAATTTCTTGTAAAATTAATTTGGCCAAAAAGTATTTTCTAAATTTAGTTTTTCAAAAACCCCTGAATTGAGATTTGCACTGCAAGTACTTAATTAAGGGCGGTAAAAATCTTTCCAAAAATATATTTGACTCCTACTAGATATAGGATACCCATAAACCATAAAAATATAATTTTGAAAGTTATTTTCCTATTTTATTTAAAAGCATTTTCTTAAGGCCAGAAATGGTCTTTAATAGGGAAAAATTATTTTATTGTTTTAAAAATATTTGACAAAAATCAGGGAAACTCAGTGGACATATATTGTCCATATATAAGAGTTTTAACACATGGTCATGTTCAAAATATTGGTCAAATCCCTCAAAAACCCTTTCTGGATATTTCAAGCTTTTGAAATATTTACAAAGGAAACATTCTCCAAAATTTCCAAGAAAATTCTAGCATGTCACATATGACATGTTTGATGATCTTGGCAAGTATCATGTCATGGAGAATAGTATAACTCCATTAAATCCCCTCAAAACCATTTCTGTCCATTTTGAAGTTTGAGCAACTTTACATTGCCAAACATGTCCAAATGTTCTCAAACCTGGTGAACATGCTCAAATGGCCTAATTATTCATCTAGACCAAGTGGCACAAGTCGGAAAACAAGTTAACTTGATCAAAGTGCCCCAAAACCCTTCCTGTCCAGAACCAAATTTGAACAACTCTACATTACCAACTTTCTCTCCTTGATTCCAACTTTTGTGAGCATGATCACATGACCAAATGAGGCCACCACACTAAGTGGTGCATCAAGGAGAACAGATTTGCATGACTAAATCTTGGAAAGCCCATTTCTGCTGATTTCTAGGGTTTACAAAAGTTGCATTGGCAACTTTGCCCAAATGAGCTCAAAATGGGTGGAGTCACATGGCTATTGGAAATCAGTTGCTTGCCAAAACCATCATCAAACACCTTCTGCCACTTTACCAAAATCACATTTTTGGCCTCTTCCACTAATCTCCATGGACTATACTTTTTACCACATGCCCTCCTAGTCCCCCTTTACCTCTGGTGTTCTTCCCTGCTCGAGAGGCAATGATGAAGGGGGACAGAGACCCATTTTTCCTCTCTGGGCAGCCACTTCCCCCTCCCTTTCTCATCTCTCTCTCACTCCTGGCATGTTCCAGGGCATCCAATGCCACTTTCCCATTGTTTACTCCCCCCTGCAGCTTTCAGACACAAGTGGCCGCACCCATTCTGCAAAAATACATGTCATGCCGGCCAAAGACGTGCTCTGGAGCACGTCAGCATGCTCCCGACCGTTGACGCATCGTCCCCCGACCACCTCGAGCCTCCCCCTCACGCCAGTCGAGGTGCCTCGACGTCCGCAACACGCCACCGAGCTGGCCCCCTCCTCTCTCTTCCTCCTGCTGCCTCCTCTCGCACGCGCACCGGCCGCCCGAGGGTACCAATGGGCGGCCTCACACGCGCGATGCCTCTGACCCGTCCCCGCTCCTTCTCTCTCTCCTTGGCACCCTAGACCACCCCCACGAGTACCCCCGAGTCTTTCCTTCCCTCTCCAATGGCCACCAGAGCCGATCCCGCGGGCACCCGTAGGCCGCGCCCACGGTGGACCTCGGCCTACCTATTTAAGGCCACCCCCGAGCCTCCACTCTACTCCAATGCCTATCTCTCGCCCAGTGCGGAGAATAAGGGTATAGCCCTTTTCTTATTTTCTTTTCCCAAATAACTTGTAAAATCCATAGATTATTTATTCTAAGTCCAAATTTGATGATTCTAATTTCTATAAGTTCATAAATTCCTGATCTATCACATGGTGCAATTTGCACATTTTTCCGTAAAGATTTTCTTCACAAACAATTATCAAATCCAATATTTCCATTTCTGACATAAACTTTAGAAAATCACAGAGAGCCCATTTGTGATCCAAATTCCATGATTCAAAATCCTAGATGTCTATAAGTTCAAAACTTGGTGTTTGAACATTTTTACTAATACTTTCTGTATCACCTCAAATAATGTTCTCTTTCTTCATGTATAGCCAACTTTGCAAATTCATAGGAAATTCATTTGAACTCCAAATCCAATGAAACCAACTCCTAGATGCTTCTAAAATCATTCTTTGTCAAATGGGTGCCTCTGCTCATTTTTGAAAATCATGTTTCTGTACACTTCTTGCAAATCCATAAACCCCTTGATTCCATCATATCAAAATGTTCAGTGATATCCATTGATCCAATTCCAATGAAACCACTCTGGTTATTTTTCATATAACCAGAGATATCCTAGAAAAGTCCAACTCACATTTTTAGAGCACTTTTATTTTTGCCTTGTTGTGTTGCTTATTATGATTGTTTTCGACGTTAGTTAATGAAGTAGACGGAGTACTTGGAGAAGGACCATAAGACTCGAAGACTCTGAAGAACCAGGCAAGCAGCCCTTTGACCATATCTATGGAACCCTTTTTATGCATGTCATATAGCACCATATTGTTGTTGCAATGTAATCATGATGAGGTGGTAACAACCTTCATGGTTTGCCACCGTACTTCCTCATTGATACTTGCATTGTGCATGACCCTACCTTCTTATGAGCATTATGCCGGTGGGAGTAGATAGGATGCTAAAGTAGTGCTACGCAAAAAGGGACGGGAATATGCATGGTGATGGAGACAAAGTATTTTCAAAGGACTTTTCGAAAACCCCGTCGGGTGCCACTTATGCCCGAGGGAGATGATGAGATGGGTAACCACTTGATGACGAAGTGGTGTACCGAGGCAAGTGTGTGTGTTGTTTTTAAAATGGATTGGTTTAAGTTGCGACCGTTATTCCAACCTTACATGCGCAACCACTCTACCCTTATATAGGAAAGGGCATTATTGAGTACCTAGACCGATACTAGCTTGGAGCCTGCATTACTAGTGACGGGAGAGTTATTGGTGCGCTCTCTCGGGACGGGGTCGTGCCAGGTAGGGCGGCCGTGACCATTTTTATGGGGCATCGGACACACCGTTGGTACCCCATGCCAGTGGTATGTGATAATTATGGGAGCGAGGCTCCATGAAAGTGTTATGTGAAATGTTGGGCACGGGGTTACTGCCAATCGAGTGGACTCCATGTTAGTGTCATCTAGGGAAAGGTAGTGATCGGGTTCTTACCCCGGGTACTTGAGGTACCGCAGGTCGTGGCTGACACGGAAGTTCCCCGGATCTTGTGGGTACAGTGTGCAACCTCTGCAGAGTGTAAAACTATTCGAATAGCCGTGTCCACGGTCAAGGACAGTTGGGTAACCGCTCTTGGGCTACATCCACTTGTTTACAAACCAAGTGTGTGAGTTGATAAAAATGACTTGGGTCAAGTCAAGGGACTTGACATGATTGAGATGGGTTGGTGCCCACTCTATTTATGTTAGATGGGTTGGTGCCCACTCTATTTATGTTGATATCTGTAACTTGTCCTCATGGTTACTTGAATTCTCTTGATGCATGTCTTGCCAAGTTGTTGAACATGTCATTGCACTCAAAACTAGCATTCTGCAAAATTTTACCTATATCATGCAATGTTGTACCTTGAACCAAAACATGGGTTGCTTGCGAGTATATTCAAAGTACTCATTGGCTTGCCACTGGTTATTTTATTGACCAGGCATGAAAGAACAGGATGTGATGAAGAATACTTCGGTGACGAACATGCGAGCTAGGACGCTTCCCAGTCAGAATGCCTGTAGAGTTAAGGCAGATGGCATGGGTCCAAGTTATCAACGAAGATTTCCGCTGCGATGTTATACTCAAGACTCGACCATAATGGTCCTACTTGTGTAATACGGTATGTATGGATGTAAGACTCTTGTTATTCAGCTTCAGTGTGTTCAGTGAGCATTGATCTCTAGGATCACTGTACACATGCATTCGGTGATCACGACTTATGAGTCGGGGTCCCCACAAAGCTGGTATCAGAGCCATCCTGACTGTAGGAAGCCTTAGTTAGCATGCTTGTTAGTTAGGGTAAAACTATTTCCAAAACTACTACTAGTTTTCCAAAACTATCTATACTTATCTTCCCTTCCCAGTTTTTCGAAAACTAAGGTATACTTTCCTTATTGATCTCTTCCCCTTCAAAACCTTTGGTCGCTAGAACCCTTATGCCCCTGACCACTAGATTCCTTGTAATCCTCGTGGATAATCTACAAGGAAGACGCCTTGCCAGACATTCACCCACATCTCCTGAACACAAGATTGGCGACATCACAACAAGACGATACCAACAGAAGATACATCCTCGAGGAATGAGGACCTGAAGACCCAGGAGATGGTGACATCCTTGACACTGCCCCAAGATGATGCAACCTTAGCCTACGATGATCAGGGCATAGGATATGCAAGATCATGATATACATCTCTAATAGAGTGACCCTGTCACTACCGTTGTTGTGTCGGCAACCACCGATGGATGAGAACCTAGCCAATTGGTCCGCCTCACCATAGTGAGCAGGAAAACGGTTCTCCTCATCCCCCGCTCTTGGTGTCGATGTTGTCATCAACGTAACCGACATGATGGACCTCTATTATGCCTTGATAATGTCATTGCATAAAGGATTACCTACCTGGTACCATCGGCGGCTTAGAAGACAAAAAGGGATCGTCGTGATTAAGAAGACAATGGAAGACCAAGTCAATGCCAGTTACGAGGAGCCACCTTCACCCCATCACTCCAACGTGCGAGAAGTTGTTGAAGAATCTTCAGGCTCAACCTGGATCGTTCCGTCAAACAACTACAGGAGACATAGCGACACCTGAGGAAAACTCAGAAGACTGCATGAGGCACAAGGCACGACTACTGAGTCCGAGAACCCCTAGGGTAGGATGAGTCGTGTACCCCTATGCGCAGTCGAGCCCGTATGGTAGTTCGAATAGAACCATGTTGAGTGTTGCTTGTTTTTATTTGTTTGTGTTTTGATATAGGTCACACTTTTCCCCTAAGCGACAAGTATGCGACTATATCACCTTCCTTACCTTGCTTTTTCTGTTTGCCCCTTTTTGCACCTGTTTGTTTGCACTTGCACTATAGAACCCCCTTTAGGCATTCCCCTCCTCTATGCTACTTTTCCCTCTCATCTCTCTCCTTAACTGAAGACAAGCAAGACAATATGCACCAAGGATTCCACCTCGGCGACCAACAAGAACTGAAGACTTTTGCTACAACCTCCTCGACCAAGTACAACCCCGTATGTTTACACCTCAAGACTAGAAACCCATTCCTAGACCCTTCGAGACTTCATAAGATACCCCAGCTCGAATCCTTAACCATGTGCTTAACCCACAGAATTGCAAGAGAACCTGTTAATCCTCCGTAACCTTGCTATCACTGGGTTCATTAGGGAACTAGTGGACATAGTGAACGAGCACATTATGTTCCTAAGATAGCACCAGAACTGACGATGCCATAGGGAGGACAAATCTGAGGATATAGGAATAGAGGACAAATGACTTGATGAATTTATATCAATGACTTTGAGGAATTATCCGAGACTCTTTGGTGGATTATAAGGCTACCATGTTGGTAGATGAACTTGGTGGGATCATGATTATAGAGTAGCATAGCTTTCGTTACCCCTGAGTAAATTGGATTTAGTAGGATAATTGTGTTCGCAAGCTGGAATTCTTGGAAGTATTTGGATTTGTCTTAGGCAGGGGATATTGATAGGTGATAGTTTATATTACGATAATGACTTGAGGGAAAAGTGTGGAAATTCTCGCGGGACATGAGATTTGGATTAAATAGGTTGCCCTAGTGGAATATGGATGCAGAGTAATTTTACATGGTTCAGAGTAAATTGGATTTAGACTGATGATCTCGATCACGATACCATGTTCTCGGTGGACAATAAACTAAGAGATTGGATTAATTGTTAGAGTTGATTTAGGGATCTATATAAGCCCGAGGTTGGAAGTTACTTGACCCCGAAGATGGGAATTGGTGGACTGACTATAGTAAATATAGCTTTTTCAAGTACTTGGGGATTATAAGACATTAGAAGATCGTATGGAACACCATGGACATTGGATTTGTAGAATTAATGGGTTAGGTAGTTGGTGATGGAAGTTAATGGACTATTGGGGTTGATTCATAGGAAGGAAACAAGATCTTGGAGTGGCATACGACGTGTTTCCTTAGATAGAGGTGCTTTATCTTAGACCTTGGAAGAACAGGCTGAGCACTTGGATTGTCACGTTCAAGCTTAGCAGCTTATATGTTCTACCCATGGATTTTTAGGGGTACATACATATGAGTTTGGGGATTGTGGACATATATGATTTTGTTAGACCTCCTCTCGGGAGGCATGAGGATATGAGTCACATGAGTGATGATTGGAGTTGACTTATGCAAATGATGCTATCGGTGATATGATGTGATTTGTTTAAAGGACTAGATAGACAATTGGCATCTCAGAAACCGTGCTTAAAGATAAGATGATAAATGTTCACTCGCACACTAGAATCCTTGAAACCCTTAAGCCCTACCAAGCCACAACCCGATTGGATCATGATCTTGGGGTCTTGGCTCTAGATCGATAAGACCTTGGCCAATACTCAACTGTGACCATCACCAATGCCTCAGCCCACTTTACGTACCCCATAGACTTCATGGAGTGCTTAGACAAGATAGTTGTCATCATCATTTGGTGACCTACCTGTCCACCCAAAGACGGAAGAAGAGCCATTCAGCTAGTCAAGGGACATTTGAAGACCGCCATTCTAAGGAGGAAGAACTACACCAACCACCATCAACATGAAGTAAACCTCCACATCGAAGACCAGGCATATCTACAAGTCACTTCTCTCAAAGGAACCAAGCATTTCCATGACAAGGAGACCCACACCAAGATTCATCGGCCCCCTCCGAGATCTCTCCAAGATTTAACAACCCCCTCCGAGATCACTTCAAGACGAAGAGTAGACGGCTACCAGCTGGAGTTACCACCTGAGTTACCTACTGTGCACAATGTTTTTCCACACGACACCACTCCGGAAGTGTTTCCAACTTCCTAGCTAGCCCGAGCACTAATAAGGACATTGACCACCGAGCCATCGACCCCTAGCCCAATCTAACCTACCACGAGCTACACATTAGCAACCTGGATCAAGAAGAGCGTCATACACGAAGCCACACCATCAAGTACTTCAATCTCAATGGAGCACTACACGGAAGCAGAAGCATTATAAGGACGTGAACACTGCCCCGCATCTAAGTTCTGTATCCCTTTCCGCGCCTAGTCTAGGAATCTCGGGGACGAGATTCTTGTAAGGGGGGTAGGTCTGTCACACCCTGATTTTCATGCCACAACACTTAAGTCAATAAATCATGCTAAAATGAGGTTTGACAAAAACTTTTGAGTGTTTTGTCTTTGCTTTGATGGAATGTTTGACTGCTGTTTGCAAGTGCTCTAAAAATCAAATAAATCCTCCAACTTCTATACTTCATCTCCTTGCTCCAAAAACCTTTCACAATGATCATGCCATGTGTATAGGACATAAAAATAATTTCTTGTAAAATTAATTTGGCCAAAAAGTATTTTCTAAATTTAGTTTTTCAAAAACCCCTGAATTGAGATTTGCACTGCAAGTACTTAATTAAGGGCAGTAAAAATCTTTACAAAAATATATTTGACTCCTATTAGATATAGGATACCCATAAACCATAAAAATATAATTTTGAAAGTTATTTTCCTATTTTATTTAAAAGCCTTTTCTTAATGCCAGAAATGGTCTTTAATAGGGAAAAATTATTTTATTGTTTTAAAAATATTTGAAAAAAATCAGGGAAACTCAGTGGACATATATTGTCCATATATAAGAGTTTCAACACATGGTAATGTTCAAAATATTTGTCAAATCCCTCAAAAACCCTTTCTGGATATTTCAAGCTTTTGAAATATTTACAAAGGAAACATTCTCCAAAAATTCCAAGAAAATTCTAGCATGTCACATATGACATGTTTGATGATCTTGGCAAGTATCATGTCATGGAGAATAGTATAACTCCATGAAACCCCCTCAGAACCATTTCTGTTCATTTTGAAGTTTGAGCAACTTTACATTGCCAAACATGTCCAAATGTTCTCAAACCTGGTGAACATGCTCAAATGGCCTAATTATTCATCTAGACCAAGTGGCACAAGTTGGAGAACAAGTTAACTTGATCAAAGTGCCCCAAAACCCTTCCTGTCCAGAACCAAATTTGAACAACTCTACATTACTAACTTTCTCTCCTTGATTCCAACTTTTGTGAGCATGATCACATGACCAAATGAGGCCACCACACCAAGTGGTGCATCAAGGAGAACAGATTTGCATGACTAAATTTTGGAAAGCCCATTTCTGCTAATTTCTAGGGTTTACAAAAGTTGCATTGGCAACTTTGCCCAAATGAGCTCAAAATGGGTGGAAGGCCCTATTTATATGTGTAATTTCACCCTGTGGAGTCACATGGATATTGGAAATCATTTGCTTGCCAAAACCATCACCAAACACCTTCTGCCACTTTACCAAAATCCCATTTTTGGCCTCTTCAACTAATCTCCATGGACTATACTTTTTACCACATCCCCTCCTAGTCCCCCTTTACCTCTGGTGTTCTTCCCTGCCCGAGAGGCAATGATGAAGGGGGGAAGAGACCCATTTTTCCTTTCTGGGCAGCCACTTCCCCCTCCCTTTCTCATCTCTCTCTCACTCCTGGCATGTTCCAGGGCACCCAATGCCACTTTCCCATTGTTTACTCCCCCCTGCAGCTTTCAGACACAAGTGGCCGCGCCCATTCCACAAAAATACATGTCATGCTGGCCAAAGACGCGCTCTGGAGCACGTCAGCATGCTCCCGACCATTGACGCATCGTCCCCCGACCACCTCGAGCCTCCCCCTCACGCCAGTCGAGGTGCCTCGACGTCCGCAACACGCCACCGAGCTGGCCCCCTCCTCTCTCTTCCTTCTGCTGCCTCCTCTCGCACGCGCACCGGCCGCCCAAGGGCTCCAATGGGCAGCCTCACACGCGCGATGCCTCTGACCTGTCCCCGCTCCTTCTCTCTCTCCCTGGCACCCTAGACCACCCCAACGAGTACCCCCGAGTCTTTCCTTCCCTCTCCAATGGCCACCAGAGCCGATCCCGCGGGCACCCGTAGGCCGCGCCCACGGTGGACCTCGGCCTGCCTATTTAAGGCCACCCCCGAGCCTCCTCTCTACTGCAATGCCTATCTCTCGCCCAGTGCGGAGAATAAGGGTATAACCCTTTTTTTATTTTCTTTTCCCAAATAACTTGTAAAATCCATAGATTATTTATTCTAAGTCCAAATTTGATGATTCTAATTTCTATAAGTTCATAAATTCCTGATCTATCACATGTTGCAATTTGCACATTTTGCCATAAAGATTTTCTTCACAAACAATTATCAAATCCCATATTTCCATTTCTGTCATAAACTTTAGAAAATCATAGAGAGCCCATTTGTGATCCAAATTCCATGATTCAAAATCCTAGATGTCTATAAGTTCAAAACTTAGTGTTTGAACATTTTTACTAATACTTTCTGTATCACCTCAAGTAATGGTCTCTTTCTTCATGTATAGCCAACTTTGCAAATTCATAGGAAATTCATTTGAACTCCAAATCCAGTGAAACCAACTCCTAGATGCTTCTAAAATCATGCTTTGTCAAATGGGTGCCTCTTCTTATTTTTGAAAATAATGTTTCTGTACACTTCTTGCAAATCCATAAACCTCTTGATTCCATCATATCAAAATGTTCAGTGATATCCATTGATCCAATTCCAATGAAACCACTCTGGTTATTTTTCATATAACTAGAGATATCCTAGAAATGTCCAACTCACACTTTTAGAGCATTTTTATTTTTGCCTTGTTGTGTTGCTTATTATGATTGTTTTCGACGTTAGTTAACGAAGTAGATGGAGTACTTGGAGAAGGACCAGAAGACTCGAAGACTCTGAAGAACCAGGCAAGCAGCCCTTTGACCATATCTATGGAACCCTTTTTATGCATGTCATATAGCACCATATTGTTGTTGCAATGGAATCATGATGAGGTGGTAACAACCTTGATGGTTTGCCACCGTACTTCCTTGTTGATACTTGCATTGTGCATGACCCTACCTTCTTATGAGGGTTATGCCGGTGGGAGTAGATAGGATGCTAAAGTAGTGCTACGCAAAAAGGGACGGGAATATGCATGGTGATGGAGACAAAGTATTTTCAAAGGACTTTTCGAAAACCCCGTCGGGTGCCACTTATGCCCGAGGGAGATGATGAGATGGGTAACCACTTGATGACGAAGTGGTGTACCGAGGCAAGTGTGTGTGTTGTTTTCAAAACGGATTGGTTTAAGTTGCGACCGTTATTCCAACCTTACATGCGCAACCACTCTACCCTTATATGGGAAAGGGCATTATTGAGTACCTAGACCGATACTAGCTCGGAGCCTGCATTACTAGTGACAGGAGAGTTGTTGGTGCGCTCTCTCGGGACGGGGTCGTGCCAGGTAGGGCGGCCATGACCATTTTTATGGGGCACCGGACACACCGTTGGTACCCCGTGCCAGTGGTATGTGATAATTATGGGAGCGAGGCTCCATGAAAGTGTTATGTGAAATGTTGGGCACGGGGGTTACTGCCAATCGAGTGGACTCCATGTTAGTGTCGTCTAGGGAAAGGTAGTGATCGGGTGCTTACCCCGGGTACTTGAGGTACCGCGGGTCATGGCTGACACGGAAGTTCCCCGGATCTTGTGGGTACAGTGTGCAACCTCTGCAGAGTGTAAAACTATTCGAATAGCCGTGTCCCCGGTCAAGGACAGTTGGGTAACCGCTCTTGGGCTACGTCCACTTGTTTACAAACCAAGTGTGTGTGTTGATAAAAATGACTTGGGTCAAGTCAAGGGACTTGACATGATTGAGATGGGTTGGTGCCCACTCTATTTATGTTAGATGGGTTGGTGCCCACTCTATTTATGTTGATATATGTAACTTGTCCTCATGGTTACTTGAATTTTCTTGATGCATGTCTTGCCAAGTTGTTGAACATGTCATTGCACTCAAAACTAGCATTCTGCAAAATTTACCTATATCATGCAATGTTGTACCTTGAACCAAAACATGGGTTGCTTGCGAGTACATTCAAAGTACTCATTGGCTTGCCACTGGTTATTTTATTGACCAGGCATGAAAGAATAGGATGTGATGAAGAATACTTCGGTGACGAACATGCGAGCTAGGACGCTTCCCAGTCAGAATGCTTGTAGGGTTAAGGCAGATGGCATGGGTCCAAGTTATCGACGAAGATTTCCGCTGCGATGTTATACTCAAGACTCGACCATAATGGTCCTACTTGTGTAATACGGTATGTATGGATGTAAGACTCTTGTTATTCAGCTTCTGTGTGTTCAGTGAGCATTGATCTCTGGGATCACTGTACATGTGCATTCGGTGATCACGACTTATGAGTCGGGGTCCCCACAGGGGAGCGGAGAGACGGGGGGGGTGTGGTCGTGGGGGGTTAGGTTTCAGGGTAGTGGGGGATATGGGCACGGCTGGTGGGCCGGCCTATGGGGGTGGTCGAGTGGGCCGGCGGGGTTGAGGCCCGGTGGGAAAAAAGGAGGGGTTCCTTTTTTTTAATTTTTATTTCTTTTTATTTTCTAACAAAAGGATAGCTATTGTTTTGGATAAAAAGAAGGCATCAAAAGAATTTTGTCGAGTGTGAAACTTAGCAAATAGTTCAGGCACAATATTGTGGTGTTGCCTAAAAAGTTTCAGGGCAAAAGGAATGGTTCAGGCATTTTTAGAGATTGAAAAGGTCATTTAATATAATGTTGGACCACTAAAAAATTTACAGGGGCATTTTTGGAATCCAAAAGAGGTTGGTTCCAACATGACAAACACCCAGGGATTATTTGCCACACTTTGAACATTTTAGTTTTCATGTTTGGCAAATTTGAATTTTGACATTAAATTTGAGTTTGAATCTAAACAGTGATTTGGATCAACTGAGGATTAGCAACAGTAATGTGATGACGTGGCACCATTAACGGAGGATTACTGTAGCTTAACTATCCGGGGGTCACAGAAGGTGAAAACCTGTGCAAGTACATCCAGAGGTTCAGCCGGGTGCAGTGCAACATCCCAGACGTTCACCCCACCGCCGTGATCAATGCATTCCATCAGAATGTGCGCAACCGCAAGATGCGTGAAGAGGTGGCGATGAACAAGGTCAAAGATGTGGCGAACTTTATGTTCTGGCAGATAGGTGCGGTCGAGCTGAAGAGGGGAGGAAGTACCCCGGTGAGGACGCCGGTGCGGAAATCGACTCCACAGTCGACGACACCGCCGCCCCGATGAAAAAGGGCTGACGCCGTAACAGAAAGCGCAAGGGCAAGACTGTGCTTGCCGTCGAGGGATCCGACGACACCGCCACTGCCAAGAAGGCCAAGGCAAGCGGCCCCGGCAAGGAAGTTTCCAGGTGTGCCGCGTGCCGAGCCTTGGCGGCTGCCAACAAACCAGGAAGCTCCGACAAGCAGTATTGCAAGATCCACTGCACTAAAGGCCATGGCCTCCAAAACTGCCGACAAGTTGAGCTGCTTGCTGAGAAGCAAAAAGCTGAGTACGAGAGGCGGGACAAGGAGAAAGGCCAGGATGGTGCCGAAGGATCCGGCAAGAAGCATGGCGGCCAAGGGGGCCGCCGCGGCAAGGAAAACCAGCAAGAGAGACCCGCCCGGGGCCACGACAAGAAGCAGGAAGATGACGATCATGACGAGGATGACGAGTCCGGTGACCACGAGTTTCAGAAAGCTACAGAGGTCATGTGCGTTGATGGTGGTGCCTCGCTGCACACCTCTCACCGCTGGCTCAAGCAGTGGGTGCGTCAGATCACAGCAGTGGAGCCGTCACTCGACGCACAGAAGCCGCTGAAGTGGTACAGCAAGCCTATCATCTTTGACACTGAGGACCACCCAGATCGCACAACTACGGTCGGGTGTTTGCCGTTGTTGGTTTCACCAATGATCCGCAACCTCAAGGTGACAAACGGCGGGGCCGGTCTGAACTTAATCTCGCCGGTTGTGGTGAAAAGGCTGCAGAGTCCTGATGGATACCTCGAAGAGACGGGGACTTTTCAAGGGGTCAACCCGGGAAGGAGCCAGCCGAAGGGCAAGGTCACGCTGCCCGTGACGTTTGGAGGCGAGTTGAACTATAGGATGGAGAGGATTGTCTTTGATGTAGCTGAGATCTCCTTGCCTTACAACCGGATCCTCAGTTGCCCAGCACTAGCCAAGTTCATGGCGGCGTCACATTTCGCCTACAACACGCTGAAGATGCCTGGGCCGATGAACATCATCACCATCCCCTCCGACAAGAAGGATGCGCTGATCTACGCTAACCAACTCTATCGGAAAGAAGTTGCAACGACTGCCGCCAAGGCACTTGCTCCTGCCGCTGAAGCCCCGGGAGGGAAGAAGACCGGCGAGACCTCTCGCACTCACTTCGGCAAGCGCACCTCTTCGGAGTGTTGTGCCCCCATCGAGGACGTGCCAGAGAGCTCCACCGACATGGGCAAGAGATCCAGAGCTGCACCACCAGAGACCAAGAAGGTGTCCGTCAAGGAGGACAGCACGGGAGGAGCTTTCACCATAAGCTCCACCTTGGTAGCAAATAGGAAGGAGAGCTCGTCACTTTCCTGCGGGCGAATGTCGATGTGTTTGCATGGCAAACATCCGACATCCACGGCGTTCCCAGGGAAGTGATTGAGCACCATCTTGTGGTCGGTCCTCATGCGCGGCCCGTCAAGCAGAAGGTCAGGAAGCAAGCTTTGGAAAGACAAGAGTTCATCATAGAAGAGATCAGAAAGCTAGAGGCAGCAGGCATGGTGAGAGGAGTACTCCATCCGACGTGGTTGGCCAATCCGGTGGTGGTGCGCAAGGAAAATGGGAAGTGGAGGTTGTGTATTGATTACACAAATATCAATAAGGCCTGCCCAAAAGACCCTTTCCCGTTGCCTCGCATTGACCAGATTGTTGGCTCCACGGCTGGGTGTGACCTGCTATCATTCCTCGACGCCTACTTAGGATACCATCAGATTTTCATGACGAGAGAAGATGAAGAGAAGACATCATTCATCACCCCATGTGGTACGTATTGCTTTTGACGGATGCCTTTCGGATTGAAGAGTGCTGGCTCGACCTTTGCAAGAGCAGTCCAAATTGGTTTTGAGTCCCAGATACATAGAAATATGGAAGCTTATATGGATGACATAGTGGTCAAAACCAAGGACAAGGCGACATTTGTGCAAGATTTGGAAGAGACGTTTGCAAATCTGCGCAAGATCAACCTCAAGCTGAACCTTGAGAAGTGTGTCTTCGCGTTCTGTCTAGCAAACTTCTCGGGTTCTTTGTGTCACAGTGTGGGATCGAGGCGAACTGCAGGCAAGATCAAGGCCATTGAGCAGATTGAGGCACCCAGGTGGATTAAGGATGTGCGTCGGCTCACCGGCTGTGTTGCCGCCATGAGCAGATTCATCTCCAAGTCTGCTGAGCATGCCCTTCCCTTTTTCAAAATCTTGAAAAAGGAAGGCCCAATTGAGTGGACCCCAGAGGCCGAAGCAGCGCTGCAAGACTTGAAGAAATACCTCTCCTCTATGTCGATACTAGTTGCGCCTAAACCACAAGAGCCGCTGCTGCTATATCTAGTGGCGACAAATCAAGTGGTCAGCGCCGCACTAGTGGCACGGAGGGAGGTTGATGAAGGGGCAGTGGTGACGGCAGGACTGGCGGATGGTGAGTCAGGGCTCCCCCCGGCAAGGCCTAGTCCCGGCAAGGCAGAGCCGCCGGCAGAGTTTGATGCCGGCGAGACAGGGCCTCCGCAACCAGGCAAAGTGGCGCAGAAGAAGAAGATGATGCAGCACCCAATTTACTTCATTAGCTCCCTCTTGCAGGGGGCTTGGTCAAGGTACTCCGGTGTGCAGAAACTGCTCTTTGGCCTCTTTATGGCATCGAGGAAGTTGCATCATTACTTCCAAGAACACGAGATCACCGTCGCCACCCGCCTCCTGTTGCAGCGGATACTGCATAACCCAGATGCAACGGGGAGGATTGTGGAATGGGCCTTGGAGTTGTCGAGCTTCGGTTTGAAGTTTGAAAGTACTTCAACGATCTAGAGCCGAGTCTTGGCGGAGTTCATTGCAGAATGGACCTCGACGCACGATGAAGAGATCCAGGAGACCACTCTCCCCGGCAAGGAAACAAGTCGCAATTGGGTTATGTACTTTGACGGTGCTTTTTCGCTACAAGGCGCCGGTGCTGGTGTGCTGCATGTCGCACCCACCGGAGAGCACCTCAAGTACGTGATCCAGATGCACTTTCCCAGGGAGATGTCCACGAACAACACTGCTAGATACGAGGGATTGCTTGCCAGTCTCAGGATTGCGGCAGACCTCGGGGTCATGAAGCTCATCGTCAGGGATGATTTGCAGCTTGTCGTCAGGAACATCAACAAGGATTATCAAAGCCCATTGATGGAAGCCTATGTGGATGAGGTGAGGAAGCTGGAGGAGCGCTTTGACGGTATACAGGAGGAGCATGTCCCCCGAGCGGAGAACGACATCGACGACTACCTGTCGAAGCGCGACGCCCTCAAACTACCTGTGGGACCAGGTACTTTTGTGCTTCGGTTGACTCAACCCTCCATTGAACCATAAACAGAGCAAAACAAGCGGAGGAAATCAGGCCCCGGCAAGTACTTTCCCACCGAGCTCCCTAGAGCCGCTGACAAAGATGTTACCGTGGACATTGAGCCTGCCGTGAGGCAACCGACTCCGGCAGGGCATCAAGCCCTGGCCGTAGATATAGCCATTCCCACGGTAGAGGAGATGCCTATAGTCCTTGCCGTTGAGCCCCAGGCTCCGGCATGGGCCCAACATACCGTCTGATTCCTCCAAACAGGGGAGCTTCCTGAGGAGCAGGAAGAAGCAGAGAAAGTAGACCGTCGGTTTGCCCTGTACCAGTTTGTTGACAATGTTCTACACAGAAAGAGACCAAACAGAGTGAAATTGAAGTGCATTCCTCGGGAGGAAGGACTGGAGCTGTTGGCGGAGATACATGGAGGCGTATGTGGCTCCCACATAGGGTCGAGGGGTCGAGGGCCCTTGCCGGCAAGGCTTTTCATCAAGGTTTCTTCTGGCCCACTGCCCTCCAAGATGCGACGGCACTAGTAACCACATGTGAAGCATGTCAGCTCCATTCGAAGAAGCTTCATCAGCCAGCTCAAGCCCTTCAAACAATCCCTCTCTCCTGG
This sequence comes from Triticum aestivum, assembly GCF_018294505.1. Classification (NCBI taxonomy): domain Eukaryota; kingdom Viridiplantae; phylum Streptophyta; class Magnoliopsida; order Poales; family Poaceae; genus Triticum; species Triticum aestivum. The sequence continues at coordinate 243,359,779 of NC_057798.1, forward strand.
CCATTCTCAGTCTGGGGGCTCGACATACTAGGACCCTTCCCCCGTGCCGTCGGGGGATTTCAGTACATGTACGTTGCAATTGACAAGTCACAAAGTGCCTGGAGGTAGAAGCAGTGAGGAAGATGACAGCGCAGTCAGCCGTCAAATTCTTCAAGGGGCTAGTCTGCCATTTTGGTGTGCCAAACAGGGTTATCACTGACAACGGCACGCAGTTCACGAGCCACACCTTCATGCGATACATTGAGGACCTCGGTAGCAAGGTCTGTTTCGCTTCCGTGGCACACCCACGGAGCAACGGCCAAGCGGAGAGGGCAAATGCTGATGTATGATGTCTACTACACAACCTTCTTCTTGTAGACGTTGTTGGGCCTCCAAGTGTAGAGGTTTGTAGGACAGTAGCAAACTTCCCTCAAGTGGATGACCTAAGGTTTATAAATCCGTAGGAGGCGTAGGATGAAGATAGTCTCTCTCAAACAACCCTACAACCAAATAACAAAGAGTCTCTTGTGTCCCGAACACACCCAATAAAATGGTAAATTGTATTGGTGCACTAGTTTGGCAAAGAGATGGTGATACAAGTGCAATATGGATGGTAGATATAGGTTTTTGTAATCTGAAAATATAAAAACAGCAAGGTCACTGATGATAAAAGTGAGCGTAAACGGTATTGCAATGGTAGGAAATAAGGCATAGGGTTCATACTTTCACTAGTGCAAGTTCTCTCAACAATAATAACATAATTGGATCATATAACTATCCCTCAACATGCAACAAAGAGTCACTCCAAAGCCACTAATAGCGGAGAACAAACGAAGAGATTATGGTAGGGTACGAAACCACCTAAAAGTTATCCTTTCTGTTCTATCTATTCAAGAGTCCATAGTAAAATAACATGAAGCTATTCTTTCCATTCAATCTATCATAGAGTTCATACTAGAATAACACCTTAAGACAAAAATCAACCAAAACCCTAATGTCACCTAGATACTCCATTGTCACCTCACGTATCTGTGGGCATGATTATACGATATGCATCACACAATCTCAGATTCATCTATTCAACCAACACAAAGTACTTCAAAGAGTGCTCCAAATTTTCTACCAGAGAGTCAAGACGAAAACGGGTGCCAACCCCTATGCATAGGTTCATGGGCGGAACCCGCAAGTTGATCATCAAAACATACATCAAGTGGATCATGTGATATCCCATTGTCACCACAAATAAGCACGGCAAGACATACATCAAGTGTTCTCAAATCCTTAAAGACTCAATCCGACAAGATAACTTCAAGGGGAAAACTCAAACCATTACAAGAGAGTAGAGGGGGAGAAACATCATAAGATCCAACTATAATAGCAAAGCTCGCGATACATCAAGATCGTGCCATAGAGAGAACACGAGATAGAGAGATCAAACGCATAGCTACTGGTACATACCCTCAGCCCCGAGGGTGAACTACTCCCTCCTCGTCATGGAGAGCGCCGGGATGATGAAGATGGCCACCGGTGAGGGATCCCTCCTCCGGCAAGGTGCCGGAACGGGCTCCCGTGAGGTTTTTGGTGGCTACAGAGGATTGCGGCAGCAGAACTCCTGATCTATTGTTCTCTTTGAAGGTTTTAGGGTATATGGGAATATATAGGCGAAAGAAGTCGGTCGGGGGAGCCAAGAGGGGCCCACGAGAGTGGAGGGCGTGCCCAGGGGGTGGGCGCTCCCCCTATCTCGTGGCCTCTGAGGGAGTCCTGGATTAGGGGGTATCTGGACAGCCGGACTGTATACTTTGTCCGGACTGTTGGAGCGTGAAGATACAAGACTCAAGACTCCGTCCCGTGTCCGGATGGGACTCTCCTTTTGCGTGGCAGACAAGCTTGGCGATCCGGATATTATATTTCCTTCCTTGTAACCGACTCCATGTAAACCCTAGCCCTCTCCGTGTCTATAAAAGCCGGAGAGGTTGGTCCTTAGAGGGGCGATCACAATCATAATCATCATAGGCTAGCTTCTAGGGATTAGCCTCTACGATCTCGTGTTAGATCAACTCTTGTACTACTCATATCATCAATATCAATCAAGCAGGAAGTAGGGTTTTACCTCCATCGAGAGGGCCCGAACCTAGGTAAACATTGTGTCCGTTGCCTCCTGTTACCATTAGCCTAAGACGCACAGATCAGGACCCCCTACCCAAGATCCGCCGGTTTTGACACCGACATTGGTGCTTTCATTGAGAGTTCCTCTGTGTCATCGCTGCAAGGCTTGATGGGTCCTTCAATCGTCAACAACACGGTCCAGGGCGAGACTTTTCTCCCCGGACAGATTTTCGTGTTCGGCGGCTTCGCACTACGGGCCAACTCGCTTGGCCAACTGGAGCAGATCGACAACTACACCCCTGGCCACCAGCTCAGGTTCGGAAACCTGAACTACACAGAGACTTGATCTTCAACAGATTCGGGCCTGTGCCAGGAGCGCCGGACAGTCACGATGAGCATGGCTTAGACCTTCTGTCGGACAATGCTCGGGGTGTCGCCCCTGCGGTAGCCCCATACCTAAATCTGGAGCAGACTGCGTTGCCTAAGGACGGGGGGATGGACCCCGCCCTGCAGGCCGCGCACTCATCGACGGTAGAGCCAAACACAGGCCTTGCCGCCAAAGAAGCCTGTGACACCGAACCCTCGGATTCATATCCGGCTGTGGGTTCCAGTCCGCGCGCTCCTGAGCCCGCCGAACGTGGTTGGGCTCCTGTAATGGACTTCACCGCAGCGGACATCTTCCAGCACTCGCCCTTTGGCGATGTGCTTAACTCGTTAAAGCCTCTCTCCTTGTCAGGAGACTCTTGGCCGAACTATGTCCGGCTCGAGTGGGAAGCGGGCGACGAAGGAATTCGTTGCCCACCCACCACCCACTTCTTTGCCACGGTCGATGATTTAACCAACGTGCTTGACTTCGACTCCGAAGACATCGACGGTATGGACGACGATGCAGGAGAAGAACAGGAACCACCGCTCACAGGGCAGTGGACAGCCACCTCCTCATATGATATATATATGGTGGACACTCCGAAAGAAACCAATGGCGATGAGGCAACGGAGGATAACCCCTCAGGGAAGAAAGCAAAGCATGGGCGTCGGCGGCGCCGCTCCAAGCCCCGCCATAGCAATACCGGCACGGGAGACGAAAACAATCCGGACGCTTCCAAAGACGAATACAACCCTGATCAGCCCGCCTTCGAGCAGGCCGACTAGGAAGACGGGCAGGACAGCCCAGACGACCAGGTGACGGACAGATATCCGGAGGAGGACAATTACATGCCCCCTCCGAAGACGAGATTAGCCCCGGTGACGACGAGTTCGGCGTACCTGAGGACCCCATGGAGCAGGAGCGCTTCAAGCGCCGGCTCATGGCCACCGCAAGGAGCCTGAAAAAGAAGCAACAGCAGCTCCAAGATGATCAAGACCTGCTCACAGATAGATGGACCGAAGTCCTGGCAGCTGAGGAATATGGACTCGAGCGCCACACGGCTGACCGGCCACCCCGTGGCCGGGATAAAACGGCATATCAGCCCGAATACCAGCCCGTGACCCCACGCCAATACACTACGGCTTGGGGCAATTGGCAAGACCTGCAAGATATACTGGAAAACAAAGCAGGACAGCCAACATCGATCTACGGATCAAGGGGGCGCGCCCCAACACGCGACGATGACCGTCACGCCGGATACACTACGAACAAGTCCGGCCGGGACGAATACAGCCACCCAGAATCATTTGAACTGCGTAGCCACATAGCCCGGCATAGAGGCGCCGCACACCCCGTATGCTACACTAACGAAGTGATGGATCATGAATTCCCAGAAGGGTTCAAACCCGTAAACATCGAATCATACGATGGCACAACAGACCCCACAGTATGGATCAAAGATTTCCTTCTCCATATTCACATGGCCCGCGGAGACGATCTACACGCCATCAAGTATCTTCCCCTTAAGCTCAAAGGACCTGCTCGGCATTGGCTAAATAGCCTGCCGACAAATTCCATTGGAAGTTGGGAAAACCTGGAAGACGCGTTCCTCGACAACTTCCAGGGAACATACGTGCGACCACCGGACGCCAATGACTTGAGCCACATTACTCAACAGCCCGGAGAGTCAGCCAGGAAATTCTGGACTCGGTTCCTAACTAAAAAGAACCAAGTAGTCGATTGTCCGGACGCCGAAGCCCTAGCGGCCTTTAAGCATAATATCCGTGACGAGTGGCTCGCCCAACACCTCGGCCAGGAAAACCCCAAGTCCATGGCAGCACTCACGACACTAATGACCCGCTTTTGCGCGGACGAGGACAACTGGTTGTCTCGTAGTAGCACCATCCCACATTCCGATACCTCGGATGTCTGTGAAAATAATGGCAAGCCACGGCGCAACAGACATAAGCAACGGAACAATGGCGACAACGCTGAAGACACGGCAGTCAACGCCGGATTCAGCGGATCCAAATCCGGTCAAAGGAAAAAGCCGTTCAAAAGAAACAATCAGGGTCCGTCCAGGCTAGACCGCATACTTGAATGCTCGTGCCAAATTCATGGCACTCCGGACAAACCAGCAAACCACACTAATAGAGACTGCTGGGTGTTCAAACAGGCCGGTAAAATAAACATCGAAAATAAGGACAAGGGGCTGCATAGTGACGATGACGAGGAGCCCCGGCGTCCGAACACGGTGGGACAGAAGAAATTTCCTCCCCAGGTGAAAACGGTCAACATGATCTACGCCACCCACATTCCCAAACGGGAACGGAAGCGAGCACTATGGGGCGTCTATGCGATGGAGCCAGTCGCCCCAAAGTTCAACCCATGGTCAGCCTGTCCGATCACCTTCGATCGTAGGGATCACCCTACCAGCATCCGTCACGGCGGTTCAGCCGCATTGGTCCTAGACCCAATTATTGACGGATTCCACCTCACGCGAGTCCTTATGGACGGCGGCAGCAGCCTGAACCTGCTTTATCAGGACACAGTGCGCAAAATGGGCATCGACCCTTCAAGGATCAAGCCCACCAAAACCACCTTTAAAGGTGTAATTCATGGAGTAGAGGCCCGTTGCACGGGCTCTATAACATTGGAAGTGGTCTTCGGATCTCCAGATAACTTCCGAAGTGAAGAGTTAATCTTCGATATCGTCCCTTTCTGTAGTGGTTATCACGCACTGCTTGGACGAACTGCATTCGCTAGATTCAATGCGGTACCACACTATGCATACCTCAAGCTCAAGATGCCAGGACCGCGTGGGGTCATAACAGTAAGCGGAAACATGGACCGCTCTCTCCGTACAGAAGAGCATACTGCAGCCCTCGCAGTGGAAGTACAATGCGGCCTCCTTAGACAAACCACCAATCCGGCGACAACAACCTCAAGCACCGTCAAGCGAGTCCGGAGCACCCCGCAACAGGATCACCAGGCATGCCAAGAGCGCGACTAGCAGTCCAGCCTCCGCACGAGCCCCATCAAAGCAGCATTCGTGCCACGCGTACACAATTACGCACTCAAAATACCATGGGCATAGGCGGAGGCGCAGCAGTGACTCAGTCAACAGTGCGGTATCACCGCAACATACTTGCATAACCCTCCCTTTTTATCTTTCAGGACACTGCCTTAGGGAAGCCTCTTCAGAAGAGCCGGATTGTCGGACTTACACAGGAGAGAAAACCAAGGAGGCAACAGGCTTTGCGCACAAAAGGAAATACCCAGGTGGAATCTGTTCACGATCGTTTTACCTGTTTTATATACCTACATGCAACCTGCCCTTCGATTGGACATGTTAAATAGTCCTATTTACTTCTGCTTAAACGTACCCATTGTAAACATACGCTTAAACGTATTATTCATCAATGGGAGATCATATATAGCGTCAGCTTATTATTCCTATTTACACATTTTTTCTATAAATGTTTATTTAATACTGCATCCGTACACCTTGGTACGTTCAGTTTGCCAGGGGCTTGTTATAGCGCCCCATAGTATGGCAAGACAAGTCCGAACACGTTCAACAATGTGGCACCCCGAACTTATAGCACTATATGCATCAGCTCCAAATCACGTCTTGGGTTAATAGTTGGGTTTGCCCGGCTCCCTTGTTTTGGTACCTTACGTTCTGTTATATCGGCTAAGGTAGCGCAGGGAGAACTATTGCTATTATGTCCCGGTTCTTCCGAACAAGCACCTCAGTAGAGAAAGCCGAAAACTGACCGGCATGATGCAGCGAGAGCTGGTCGCTGTTCGAGAGGTCTTAAAATCCTTATAGATTTTTTTCGCTTTAGGCGAGGAATCGGCTTCGTCCAATTTAGGCATATATAGCGCCCCAATTCGGCTTTCCGAATTCTAGGGGCTTCGCCGAAATTTAAAATTGTAGACTTCTATGGCTAAGTGAAAGTTATAAAGCCGCATAGTCCGATTGCCTTGTTCGCTGCACCGGATACCTCCTTAAGGGACCAAAAATTTGGATAAAGAGTGTCCGGGTTTTTCCAGGAACACCCTGATACTAGTTACGTGGGGGCGGAAGCCGACGACTGGCCTACTTTCAGAATTCTATAAACAGCCACACAGAAGGTAATATTTTAAATCAAAAAGCGCTACATAGCGCAAGTAACTTCGTCTTTATATTACAAAAACGACAGAAGTACATTCATTCAAAGATCGTGTTCTTGGTACATTCTTCGGCCACGAGATGAGCGCCCTTCATGACGCCATCATAATATTTATCGGGACAGCGATGCACCTTGCCCTCCGGCGGCCCGTCCTTCACCAGCTTCTCTGCATCCAGCTTGCCCCAATGCACCTTCGCACGGGCAAAGGCCCGGCGGGCACCCTCAATGCAAATGGATCGCTTGATCGCTTCAAGCCGCGGACAGGCATTCACCATCCGCTTGATCAGGCCGAAGTAGCTAGTGGGTAGGGGCTCACCAAGCCACATCCGGACTATGAAATCTTTCATAGTCACTTCGGCCGCCCTGTGGAGTTCAACCAACTGCTTCACTTGGTCACCCAGAGGCATTGGGTGTTCGGCCCCAGCATACTGGGACCAGAACAGCTTCTCCGTTGAGCTCCCCTCCTCGGCACGGTAGAACTCCGCGGCATCTGATACGCTGCGTGGTAGATCTGTGAATGCCCCTGGAGAGCTCCGAATTTGGGTAAGTACAAGAAATGCCTTCTCCACATGCTTGCTTTGCATAAAGAATGTCTTACCCGCCGCTATATTCTTGGCCGCCTGGATTTCCTGCTGTGCCTTTTCGGCTTCGACCTTGGCATCTTTCACACTCGCAAGGGTCTTCGCAAGCTCAGTCTCTTTCATCTTAAGGTCATGCTCCAGGGACTCAAACTTCTTGCCGAGCTCCTGAAGCTCTTGTTGTACCTTGCCCACTCTGCATCTTGCTTCTCATGCTCCTTGCACTCCAGAGACACTTTGTCCTCGGCCTCGGACAGCGCTTTCTTCAGAGACGCCACTTTAGTGGTGGCCCCTGTTACAAAGTCATGATGCTTTGTCGTCAGAATAACCAATTTTATCTATCCTTCATTATATGCGAACAGGGTATCACAAACCTTTGTTCTCTTCGAGCTGCCTCTTCGTGAGGCCGAGCTCTCCATGCACCTGCTCCAGGTCCCGTTTTAGTCCAGCGACCTCGGCTGTGCGGACCGCAGCGGCAAGCAGCACAGCCTGCTCATTCACATGCACACTTACTATTAGACTCCTACGGGTTATGATTGACCCTCTGTTCGGCTTTTCTTTCCGAACATCAAACAGAGTATCAGGGGCTACTACCTATCGGGTGATAATTTCACACATTTTTTACTTACCTCAAAGCCTATTAGGAGGCTGGTGCATGCTTCGGTTAGTCCGCTCTTGGCAGACAGAACCTTCTGAATCACCGCACTCATAAGAGTACGGTGCTCTTCATCCATGGAAGCGCCACGAAGCGCTTCCAGCAGACTATCCGACGCCTCTGGCATAACGGAAGTCATCGGCACAGACGGCTCACCCTCCCTAGCGAGGGGCCGCCTGCCCGCATCTGGAACCATTGAAGGTTCCGGATCAGTATCCGCCTGAGAGCCCGGCTTGCTGCGGCTCTCATTGGCACGATCCGCAGGGATCTTGTACCCTGCGTGTCCGGCATCTGGAATCCCGCCTTGGGGCGTCTCCAGAGTCTCCTCCCCATGCTCTAGGAGCCTTTGGGACAACACCTCCGTGTCATCCGCAGGCTGAGGAGTAGTGGCCGTCGGGAGCGAGTTCATCGCTGAATCACTCAAGGACCCATCCGAAGACGATACCTCGGGATGGACCCTGACCGGATTGTATATATGTTCGGCGTTATAACAAGACTATGAAGCAAAGTCGCACTAAAGTATAAAGGAGTGCAGATACTTACGATCTTACTAGGGGCTTCCCCCTGGGCAGCCACTCCTCCTCGCTATGGGCGGCAGTGGTGGAGTAATCCGGAAGGGACGCCATTCCCTTCTTGGGCGTCCTAGCCTTCCCCTCCAGGGTGGCTTTCCTCTTCTTCTCCTCCCTAGTACGGGGAGGTAGAGTCTCTTCGTGTTTCCCCCCTCCTCCGCGGGAGGAATCTGCCTCGTCGTCTTTGGACGACAAGGGTATAACGGCTTGCGCCGGGGACCCTTCTCGGTCCCTTGGCCCGCCTTTTCAGGCCCCCCATCCTCTCCGGATGGGGCGTCCTCTTCCTCTTCTTCCTCCCCTTCGGGAGAGGAGTGTGCCTCGTCGTCTTCGGACGAGGCTTCCGGTACAACTTTACGCCGAAGACCTTCCCTGGTCCCCGGGGCCTTCTTTTCGGCCTTCTTCTCTGGCAACTTGTAAGGTGCCGGGACTAGCATCTCCGTTAGGAGAGCATCCGTTGGGCCTTCTGGCAGTGGAGCCGGACAGTCAATCTGCTCCGTCGTCTCCACATACTCATGATCAAATGCACACAATGACTTAAGATTTCCCATGAATACATTGGGAAGAACTTAATCCGGTGGAAGTTAGAAAATTCACCGGACGGGGGGGGGGGGGGGGCGGTGTGGAGTCCGCGGTCCTCGGATATAGGAGGAGGTACCTCGAAGGCCTTGAACAACACCTTCCAGGCGCCTTTGTGCGTCATGTCGTAGAGCTTTTGAAGCATCTGTTGTTCGGCCGGGACGAACTCCCACAGATTAAAAGCCTGTCTTTGGCACGGAAGAATCCGGCGGACAAGCATGACCCGGACCATGTTGACAAGCTTGATTTTCTTGTCCTTCATATTCTTGATGCAATTCTGGAGTCTGGTCAGCTCTGCAGGTTCGCCCCAGGCCAGGCCCTTCCTTTCCCAGGAGGTAAGCCGCATGGGGGCTCCGGATCGGAATTCGGGGGCCGCCGCACAGTTGGCGTCGCGCGGCTTGGTGATGTAGAACCACTCCGATTGCCACCCTTTCACGGTCTCCGCGAAGGAGCCGTCGAGCCAGGTGACGTGGGGCATCTTGCCCACCATGGCCCCTCCGCACTCCGCTTCCTGGCCGTTCACAATCTTCGGCTTCACGCAGAAGATTCGTAGCCACAGGCCGAAGTGAGGCCTGATGCGGAGGACGGCCTCGCACACGACGATAAACGCAGAGATGTTGAGGACGAAATTTGGGGCTAGATCGTGGAAATCTAGCCCGTAGTAGAACATGAGCCCGCGGACAAAGGGATGAAGTGGAAATCCCAGTCCACGCATAAAATGGGCAAGAAATACGACCCTCTCATGGGGTTCCGGAGTTGGAGTGACCTGACCCTTGTTCGGCAGCCGGTGCGCAATATCTGCGGCCAAGTACCCGGCCGCCCGGAGCTTTGCGATATGCTCCTCCTTCACGATGGAGGCCACCCACTTGCCTCCTGCTCCGGACATGTTTGGCTGTGCGGAGAAGGCGTGAACCAGGGCGCTAGAGCTCGAGGGTGTGGGAATGGATAAGCAAAGGAGGAAGAAGGCATGGGTGAAAATGGGGAATCCTTATCCCTTTATAGAGGCGACGAAAGAAGTGCGCCTCCCCACTTGCCCATTGAGAATCGCTTACTTCCCAAGCGCCACGATTGATGGCGCAGTGGGATTACCCATACCCGTATTGATGAGAATCCCGTGATAAGGGGACACGATCTCTGCCCGAGATCCACCAGTTTTGACACCAGTATGCGGTCCCTGGCTTCCCTGGCTAGCACTCCAAGTTCCCTGGATTGCTTCTGTTCCAAAAATAAGTTTCCCGAAGGTTTCATTCCGTTTGGACTCCGTTTGATATTCCTTTTCTTTGAAACACTGAAATAGGCAAGAAAACAACAATATGGGTTGGGCCTCCGGTTAATAGGTTAGTCCCAAAAAGAATATATAAGTGTATAATAAAGACCATAAACATTCAAAACAGATAATAAAATAGCATGAATGCTTCGTAAATTATAGTATACTTCTGGAACTACAAAAATCCTACCAAATTAGAAAGACCTGAGAAATTTGTGTACCAATCAGAGCAAAAATAATCAGATCAAAAGCATGTTTCTATGAATTATCAAAACTAATTTACTGGGTGCAAAAGTTTCTGATTTTCAGCAGGATCAACACAACTATCACCGTAAGCTATCCTAAAGGTCTTACTTGGCACTTTATTGAAACAAAAGCTATAAAACATGATTACTATAGTAGCATAATCATGTGGACACACAAAAACAGTAGGGATAAATATTGGGTTGTCTCCCAACAAGCGATTTTCTTTAATGCCTTTCTAGCTAGGCATGATGATGACAATGATGCTCACATAAAAGATAAGGATTGAAACATAATGGGAGCATCATGAAGATTATGACTAGCACATTTAAGTCTAACCCACTTCCTATGCATATGGATTTTGTGAGCAAACAACTTATGGGAACAATAATCAACTAGCATAGGAAGGTAAAACAAGCATAACTTCAAAACTTGAAGCACATAGAGAGGAAACTTGATATTATTGCAATTCCTACAAGCATATATTCCTCCCTCATAATAATTTTAAGTAGCATCCTGAATGAACTCAACAATATAACCAGCACATAAAGCATTCTTTTCATGATCTACTTGCATAGAAAATTTACTACTCTCCACATAAGCAAAAATTTTCTTATTCGGAATGGTGGGAGTATCATAAAAGACTTGAATACTATAAATTGTTTCCACATTAAAAGGGTAATGTTCAAAAAAGGGTAATCATAATCATGAAAAGTTTTATAAATATAATCATCACTACTTTTTATAGAATAAGTTTCATCACAATAGGCATCATAAGTAGCAACTTCGTTCTCATCATAATCGATTGAAACCTCTCCCAAGATAGTGGAATCATCACTAAATAAAGTTGACACTCTTCCAAATCCACTTTCATATTCATCACAATAAAATTCAACATCCTCCAAAATAGTGGGATCACTACTTCCTAAAGTTGAGACTCTTCCAAACCCACTTTCATCAATATAATCATCATAAGTAGGAGGCATGCTATCATCATAATAAATTTGTTCATCAAAACTTGGGGGACAAAAAATATCATACTAAAGTTTATTTTATATTTTTATCATCATGGATATTGAAGGAATTCATACTAACAACATTGCAATCATGCTCATCATACAAAAATTTAGTACCAAACATTGTATAGAATTCTTCTTCTAGCACTTGAGCACAATTTACCATCCCATCATTCTCACGAAAGATATTAAAAATATGAAGCGTATGAGACGAACTCAATTCCATTTTTTATATTTTTATTTTATAAACTAAACTAGTGATAAAACAAGAAAAAAAAAGATTCGTTTGCAAGATCTAAAGATATACCTTCAAGCACTCACCTCCCCGGCAACGGCGCCGGAAAAGTGCTTAGTTGACGGGGTGTGAGTGCCGCTTACCTAGCCTCCCTGGCAACGGCGCCAGAAAAGAGCTTGATGTCTACTACACAACCTTCTTCTTGTAGACGTTGTTGGGCCTCCAAGTGCAGAGGTTTGTAGGACAGTAGCAAATTTCCCTCAAGTGGATGACCTAAGGTTTATCAATCCGTAGGAGGCGTAGGATGAAGTTGGTCTCTCTCAAACAACCCTGCAACCAAATAACAAAGAGTCTCTTGTGTTCCCAACACACCCAATACAATGGTAAATTGTATAGGTGCACTAGTTCGGCGAAGAGATGGTGATACAAGTGCAATATGGATGGTAGATATAGGTTTTTGTAATCCGAAAATATAAAAACAGCAAGGTAACTAATGATAAAAGTGAGCGTAAACAGTATTGCAATGGTAGGAAATAGGCATAGGGTTCATACTTTCACTAGTTCAAGTTCTCTCAACAATAATAACATAATTGGTTCATATAACTATCCCTCAACATGCAACAAAGAGTCACTCCAAATCCACTAATAGCGGAGAATAAACGAAGAGATTATGGTAGGGTACGAAACCACCTCAAAGTTATCCTTTCTGTTCTATCTATTCAAGAGTCCGTCGTAAAATAACATGAAGCTATTCTTTTCGTTCAATCTATCATAGAGTTCATACTAGAATAACACCTTAAGACACAAATCAACCAAAACCCTAATGTCACCTAGATACTCCATTGTCACCTCAAGTATCCGTGGGCATGATTATACGATATGCATCACACAATCTCAGATTCATCTATACAACCAACACAAAGTACTTCAAAGAGTGCCCAAAACTTTCTACCGGAGAGTCAAGACAAAAATGTGTGCCAACCCCTATGCATAGGTTTATGGGCGGAACCCGCAAGTTGATCACCAAAACATACATCAAGTGGATCATGTGATATCCCATTGTCACCACAGATAAGCACGGCAAGACATACATCAAGTGTTCTCAAATCCTTAAAGACTCGATCCGACAAGATAACTTCAAAGGGAAAACTCAATCCATTACAAGAGAGTAGAGGGGGAGAAACATCATAAGATCCAACTATAATAGCAAAGCTCGCGATACATCAAGATCGTGCCATAGAGAGAACACGAGAGAGAGATCAGACACATAGCTACTGGTACATACCCTCAGCCCCGAGGGTGAACTACTCCCTCCTCGTCATGGAGAGACGGGATGATGAAGATGGCCACCGGTGAGGGATCACCCCTCCGGCAGGGTGCCGGAATGGGCTCCCTTGAGGTTTTTGGTGGCTACAGAGGCTTGCGGCGGCGGAACTCCTGATCTATTGTTTGCTTTGAAGGTTTTAGGGTATATGGGAATATATAGGTGAAAGAAGTCGGTCAGGGGAGCCATGAGGGGCCCATGAGAGTGGAGGGCGCGCCTAGGGGGGTGGGCGCGCCTCCCTATCTTGTGGCCTCCTCGAAGCTTCACTGGCTTGCACTCCAAGTTCCCTGGATTGCTTCTGTTCCAAAAATAAGTTTCCCGAAGGTTTCATTACGTTTGGACTCCGTTTGATATTCCTTTTCTTCGAAACACTGAAATAGGCAAGAAAACAACAATATGGGATGGGCCTCCGGTTAATAGGTTAGTCCCAAAAATAATATAAAAGTGTATAATAAAGCCCATAAACATTCAAAACAGATAATAAAATAGCATGAATGCTTCATAAATTATAGATACGTTGGAGACGTATCAATGTACTGCAAGGCCTGAGGACAAACACTTTTGACAGGCTGCACAAGAGCGGAAGGCGCAGGATTGATGAGTTTCCGGTGGTTCTTTGGTCGATAAGAATGACGCCAAATTGGGCCACCGGCCAGGCGCCCTTTGCCCTGGTATACGGGGCAGAAGCAGTTCTCCCCACGGAACTCATATACAGGTCACCCCGAGTGCTCACTTATGATGAGCTTGAGCAAGAGCGATTTTGGAAAGATGACGCGATGCTCCTCGAGGAAGATCGTCTTCGGGCGGCTATGAGAGCAACACGCTACCAGCAAGCCTTGCGCCGCTACCATAGCCGCAAGGTTCATGCCTGAAGCTTTGAGGAAGGCGAACTTGTTCTTCGGCGCATTCAATTGGCCAAGAATACCAACAAGTTGGCGCCAAAGTGGGAAGGCCCTTATCGGGTAATACGAGTCACCAGGCCCGGCGTAGTCCGCCTGGAGACCGAAGATGCCGTTCTAGTGAACAACTCCTGGAACATCGAGCATCTTCGCAAGTTTTACCCATGAGGCGTGGTTGTCGGGCCTCCCGGCAAGCCACCTTTTGTACAAGCCTTGTTGGCAAGGCATGTAACCCTCTGTACAAAGCCAGGCGCAGACCCTAAGCATAAATAAACGAAGCGCTGGCACCCTAAGTTATAGCATGCATGATAGGTTGAGTCTCTCCCTTGGTTTGGGTTGATAGTGCTTAGCGGCGAATAACCCCTAGCATAGAGGTTGAGTCCACGTCTCTCTGTTCCTTTCCGTCCTCTTTGGTTCGCAGGGTACATGGGCATTTCTGCTGAGCTATAGGGAAGAAAGAGAACGAGCCAGTGCTCCGGCCCCGGCAAGCCAAGGTCGCCGGGGGCCAAAGACACAAGGGTCCACCCACGGAAGCCAAGGTTGCCGGGGAGGCTGCAAATTCAGATAAGTCCTTCTTCCCCTGTTTTGCGTTTCTGTGTGGAATTGGGACGTATGAAACCTCATTTTGTTCCTAGGTTACTGTGCTCCCCTTTGCCCGCACCCAAGAAACTATTCCCTTTGGTCGGAATCTGGTTGTAGCCACGGTGACAAGGAAGCAAGCATAGGGCCTAACCCTACTTCGCCCCTGTCTACGCCGAAAAGCGTGAGTATGGTCGAATGAAGTAAGGGAGCGGCAAGGCCTGTTGCTGGGCGACAATGTTTATATTAGAAATAACAAGGATTCGTTCCCTGGTATGGGCTTCGTTCACACACAAAGAACCTGGAAAGCACCCTTTTTCATTAATACACCCCATACAGGTACAGTTCGTACGAAATGTAAACATGAGCAAGGGGATTACAAGTTTTAAATTCAACTAAGGCCCGTAGGCTTACAAACTAAAAAGAGATAAGGTGCCCGTAATCCCTTTCTTGTCCCTCTCCCCAGGAAATGGAACAAGAAGGTAAGAGGGAAAAAGGAGCACCTAGGAAAGGTACGAGCTGCAGAAGGCGCCAAGAGAACATATCGGCGGCCGCCTAGGAGAGGGCTGGTGATGATGATGTCGGGAGAAGAGCTGGAAGATGAGGCCGTGGTCCGATAATACACTATGAAGGCGTCGGTGCCATCGTACTCTGACTTGACGGCCCGCCACCCGCCTCTTCGCCTTCTTCGGACTTCCCACACCAGCCGCCCAAGGAGGCGACCCGAGAAGTTCAAGGAGCCGGCCCCACCGGGAGAAGGGGTCCCGGTGCAGATGCTGCTGCTGCCGGCCCACCCAGGGGACGGCGGGACTGATGCCTAGTCGGACCTGTCATCCTCTCGCCTGCTACCCTTGTTGTCACTATCGCTGTCCTCCTCATCACGCTCGCTCAAGGAAGAGTCTTCATCATCAGAGGAGCTCTCCACGCAGCACTTTAGGGGAGTCCCGAAGTCTCCAAAGACCTTGACGGAGAGCAGGCCATTCTCCATTAGTTTGAAATAGAGAACGAGCCCCGCCGTTAGGCTGTGGATGCGAGCAAAGGTCTTCCATCCGCGACGGAGATACATGACATGAGGGGCTGGGAAATCAACGTCAGCCCATGTGCCGCTATTCCCGCAACGCCTCATATGCAGTCTTAGAGCCTGTGGCGGGTCGAGCTCCATCTCTCGAGCAAATGGAGTAGAGAGACGAAGACGACGATGCTCCGGTCGACGCAGCCTGATGAAGAATTCGCAAGGCTGGTCCCCGACGTGGCCCTCCATTGGGGGAGGGACCGCCTGCGGAGGCAAGGCCGATGCGCCACCCTGTCCTCCTCTTCCCCGAGCGCCACGGCGACCTCGGCCTCGCCCCCTCCCCCTTTCCCTCATGTCCGACTCCGCCGCCACGAACTCTTGGGGAGGAGGGGCGCGTTGTCGAGTGGAGACCCTCACCGCCACCATTGAAGCATCAGCGTGCCCTCTCACCATAGAAGAAGGAAGAAAGAAGCCAAGATGGGAGGAGCCGGATGGCGAAAGATTGAGGGGTGCCATCCCTCACCACCTCCCCTCCTTATAAAGGGGCCGGATCGGGGCTCGACCACCTCTCTCAACCAATCCAGCTCATTAAGGTGGCAGCAGGCGAGGCCGTCGACCACCCTCCTCGTCCAATTAAAAGGCGCATGGGTATCGACCCACGTGCACGCCTTCCCATATTCCATGCACCTGTCACCTACCCCGCACCATGCATGCAGCGTAAGTGGCACAAGGGGTGGGCGTAGTGGGAAACGTGGAAGGACGGTTCCAAGGTAGAAAAAGTAAATGGGCAGCGGCCCTGTAGTCTTAAAGGGACACGCAAGCCGCATCTTTACTATTTACCACAGGATGACGCAAGCATGCTTCGGTCACCCCACGCACGATCCCCACGTCATGCACTCAACGTGAGTCGTGGGGAAGTGCGGCGGACGAAAGAGTTACTGCGATAAAAATCAGCCCCGCTTGCCCGCGCACTGTTCTGGGCCTAGCCCAACAAACGCGTCGCGTTTATGTGTGGCCCAGGCCCGGGGGCTCCTGTCGGTGTACAGAAGTAGGGGCTCTACTTTGTACCCCTTTACCTGTGAACCTTCTCCTCGAGGACGCATGGAAGACCAACAAGCATGGCCTTTTACCAAGCCTATTTAAGCAGCATCTTGAAAAAGTTGGTGCAGGAAGCACCGAGTCTTGCGGCAGTGAGGACGTCGGAGCGGCGTGCGATTTCTCCCAGAGGATCGTCGTCCAAGGTCTCCCAGCCGCGACGAGGAGGAGAACCGCTGGCGAATCCATGGGAGCAGCGACGAACTGTCTTCTCTTCGGGGGGAGGGGAACTGGCGAGGAGGAGATAAGAGCGTAGTAACCGCAGGGCCTCGTCCCTTCCAACTGTAGATCGTTCCTCAGCGAAGGGGTGAATCTATTATTTACTACTAGTACTAGCATCATGGAACATTATGGGATGGCATTATACTATAAATAATAGCACTAGTAAGAAATTTTTGGCACTAGGTAGTAGTTTTTGGCGTGGATTAAGAAATTTTGGGTATATTTTTGCCATTTTTTGTACATGCCAACTAGTGTCAAAAAACGTCTTACATTACATGACGGAGGAGTACGTACTCGTACTGTAGCAGTACTAGTACAACTTTTTCTCAACTAGTAGTGCGATGTACTGTACTTCTAGTCTAATCTAGTATAGTGCACCAGTTTTGAACTCTTGAATCTCAGGGCCAAGGAGCTACACTTGGAAGTGGAGGGTACTACTGTTCTCTAGAACCATCGCTATACTATCAATGCAGGGAAAGTACACCTGCGTAGTGGCCTAGTGGGTACTCTCGTTGCTCTATTCAGCCGCTCCTCTCACGTACTTGGCCTACTCGGCCACTCCTCTCACGCACACACTAGCAGCCTGTTTATCAGCGACGGTTAATGCGGGGGCAGAACATTTCAGTTATTTGATACAGCAAGACTAGGCTTTTCGCTTCCATTTGTGGAGCTGTAATGGATCTCGTCGAACTTTGTTAGTAGTTCCTTCTTTACGAATGAGATGAAGCAAAGCTTTTTCCTCCGTTTCAAAAAAAACACGTCATTATTGGTCCTCATTGTATCTCGTGCCAAATTTTGACCATAGACTAAACTAATAAAATGTTCATGCATGTCACCAAACATTATATTTTTGAAAACTATGTTCAAATACGAATTCAATGAGATAATTTTTCTTGACATGCATTAACATTTTTTTAGTTAAATCTTTAGTCAAAATTTAATACAAACTACAAAGGGGACCTATAAACCAGGACGGAGGTAGTAGTAGTAGAGCACTTTACGTACAAAGCCATATTGCACAGTTCCCAATGCCCCGCCAGGCTTTTCCGGCTCTTCGGGCTTAATTGGGAGGCGCTAGTTTAAATATAATACTAGCTGATGAGTGATGAGGAAGCTGCAAGCGAGGTGCGGCTAGGGCGAGCACACGAGCCACGAGATGCTGGGAAGGAAAACCCGTTCATGTGGCTAGGCTATCCAGTGCACCCAGATTGTGGGGCCGCACGTCCGTTTGACTTCAAAACTCAAACTACCCGTGTAAAATATTGGCTCGTAGTGAAGTGTAGTAGTACTATTTTTTTAAAAAGGCTGTCGTGCGTTCGGCCAGGATCGAACCCACAAAACGAGGTATACACTCCCGCTACCACTAGTAGTACTCGTTGGAGTACAACGCAACCTAGAATCTCCTTTTGTTGCTAGTAGTACGTACATTGTTCCTTACAAGAAACCCCTAATAATGCAAGAAACCACTAAAATGCCAAAAAACTACTACCACTTGCATACGTGGTAGACTTAAGATAAGACTACCTTATCAACCATTGTACATGCTCTTACCAACCAGCCCTACCAAGAAACGACTACTCTACAAAGTGCCATTATAGGCACGTTTCAACCCATGGCCCTGTTTGGATACATTTATTGTCAATCTAACCCTGCCATCCAAACACCACTTTGGTTAGAGTTAGTTCAAGTTTAGAATCTAACTCGAACCTCAGACAGAGCCCATGTATCCCATTAAGTCAACGCCTTCTATTCGACCGGGTATTATGACTTGTGGGACCTACATGTCAGTCTGCACAAAAATCCCTGAGTGACCTCCTACCTCTGGCACGTCCACCTAGTCATCCTCGGCCATGGGACGCAGCTACCGCCACCAGCAGAAGGCGAGGTCAAAACCGCCCGCGGTGCGGAGCCCATGTTGCGGCAGCCCGGATGCCAGCTCCGTCCGGCGCTCGTGGCCGCTAGCTAGCCAAGATAGCTCCATCCAGCTGCTTGTCTCCAAGGTTTGCTAGATAGATTGGCACGGCAGCGCGGCGGCTTGCTCGTGCGCGTCGCACTAAGGCCAGCCATCTGGCTCGAGCGAAGGCCAGCTCGATGGCTTGCTCGCTCGTGAGTCATGCTCGGGCCGGCCTACCAACCCGTGCAGAGGCCAGCGCGGCGTCTGGCCCATCCGGCGGAGAGGCGGCCAACTCGCTCATCACCGGCGCCACCGACGAACACGCATCAGTACTATTTGAATTAATGTTCAGGAAAAATAATGATTTGAGTGGGAATAACATGATAGAAGGTAAGATGTGGGTCCCTCGTGTCAACGGTCAAACAAAATGTGTTGGTTTAAGCTGCCCGTCAGCACGGACATGTGGGCCAACCCTGTCATAAATGGGTTTAAACGAACCTAATCGGTAGGAGTACTAGGTAGTAGTTTTTGGTGTGGATTAAGAAATTTTGGGTATGTTTTTGCTATTTTTTGCACAATAGGTTCTTCCTAGGGCTGGTTGAAACTGGTAGTTTTGTACAATAAATACTCTACATATTGTAAGTAGGAGTGAAAGTTAAGCTTTGGAAGCCAATAAGCAAGGCTAGTTACATAGTGCATATGTGTACATGATTGAAAGTAAATATCAACCATGAGTGACTAATATCTTGATGGAAAACTCGAAACTATGGAATTCTAGGAAAAAATGCATGGTAATACAAGCAATGTTCATGTGCGTTGCAACGAATCATAATTAGAATAATACTTATTCACAAACTTGATACAAAACACTCTAATTTTGATATACATATGTCACTAGAGATATATTATGTTTCAATTAGAATATATTCCTTGGTCTGTTTTGGTGAGGTCAGGGAGGGATGTGGTTGGTTTTAAGATACTAATTATGGTTCTGCAAATTGGTAGACAAGTGGGATGTTGGTGAGAAAAGGCAACAACTTACCTCACAGTCGTTAGATGTAGATCTAATGGTCAGAAACGACGGATGGCAGACACACCATCATCACCAACTTGGTCTTGTGTAGGAGTACTAGCAAGATCCGTGCATTGCATGGAACATCAAGATGCATTTTTTTATAAAACACTTGTTGTGATTGATCCTTGCGGGAGTAATCCCATGTGTAAAAACTAATGATATCTCGAGAAATATGAGATAAGGTGAAGAGGAGTGGGGTGTGGTGGTGATTGGTGGTCGGACTGAGCGGAGGCATGGGGATTGACGACGCCGGCAGCGGCCACCAAGCCAGTTTGTTCCAGAGGCTTCCTTTCTTAATTGCTCAACAATGAGGTTTGTTGGAGATAAGGATGAGCGAGGGAAGGCCTTGTCTGCAAATGTGGAGAGGGGTGCGGGTATCTTATAGTTTAATTTCCATCCGTCAGATATAGATCGGACGGTCTATATTACAAGATGGCACACGTACCATCATCACGAACTCTGTTTTTTATAAGAGAAGAAATATAAGTATGGAGATACAAACGTATTATTGATACTTGCTTCCATAAACTAGCATCTACATTCTATTCAACACCTCGGCATGTGGGGCCTTAGCACAATGACTTCTCGACTGTGTAAAACAAAGATTTTCCCGCCACCGATAAGGAGGGGGTGACGGCGGCGCGCTTTTTGGCTTGCTCTAGTCCTAGTAGTCATACTAGGTGGTCTAAGCACGTGTAGATTTATTCTTTTTCACGTCTCGTGTTCGTCATACTACCATGACTGTTGATGAATAGACGGTTAGTTATTCACGGGGAAACCCTTGTTGAGCGTGTTTGTGAGAGAGAGAGAGAGAGAGAGAGAGAGTGCGTATGTGATATGTTAGAGAATGAGGCAATGATAACAGATTCTTTGTGTCTATGTGTGTGGAGGATAGAGAGGGACATGTACATGGGGCTTTGTGTTGTGTAACATGGAGACACATATACATAATTAGAGAGTGAGTGTGTGAGATACACATGCGGACATGGAGAGAGATGAGGATCCAGATAAATGGGTGTCTGTGCGTGTCTGGGTGTGTTTATGCACGCGTTTGTGTGTGAGAGGGAGTGTGTGTATGTGGAGTAGAGAGACCACTGATGAGGTAAACCTAGTATAAGGGAAGGGGGAATGGTGTGACATGTGTAGTAGCGGGATAGGACGGGTGCAGGCGGGGGGAGCAGACTATTTGGAAGAGACATCGAGTGTGTGTGTGGGACAGGGGTGTGAGAGCGAGAGAGAGAGAGAGAGAGAGAGAGAGAGAGAGAGAGCGACGGAGAGAGAGAGAGAGAGAGAGAGAGAGGAAGCGAGGGGGCGAGAGGGGTCGTTTGTGTCCATAAATGGCATATAGATAGGGAGACAATGTTGATGTTGTCCGAAATTGGCCTATGTACGGAGACGCAAGGGAAGTGAGTCATCGTGTGTGTGATAGGGACTTCATGAGAGATCTAGAATAGAAGGTGTAGAGAACAATGTGCGAAATCGAGAACGATGATACATTAGGGAGCTATGGAAAGAGTCACGACATATATGTATACAGGGAAGGAGCTGGGGCAGGTCCGTATGTGGGAGAATAGAAAGAGGAGAGTGGTGCACAAGGAGACAAATTGTGCTTGTTTGCAGTAGGGGTGGTGTGTGAGGTGAGTGCGCGAGAACCACATAACTAGGGAGATAGACATTTGGGGGCGACGTTTTGTGTGTATGGGAAATATACACTCTACATAGTGCCTGTGCTTGGGTAAGAGAGATAGCGGGAGACCTAGAGAGTGAGGGAAAAGATGTGTGCATGCCCGAGAGACAAAGTGATAGAGACCTATATTGGGGTCCAGACTTTACAAGAGAGAGGGGTGTTAATGTGCTCATGTGTTGGTGTTTGGGGGAGAGAACGACTTCTCTATGTGTGTGTGTGTGGTGGGGGGCGAGGGGGGGCTTCAGATAAAGAGCGAGGTGTCTATATTTGAGGGACTTTAGCGTAATTGAGATATTGTGCACTCATGGTTGATCAATTTGTTTCACAGTTTGGACTATGAGATAACGATACTTTTGAAAATGCGTGATATACCTTGATGTACCAGAATTACAAACCTAAGATTGGAATTTTGGAATTCGACTCCATCATTAGCTTTTATAATTCATTTAAACGGAGGTACATTTTTTAAGCCGGGATTTCGTGATTTCAAATTCATTTTTCAAACCTAGAGATATACACATACGGGCATGTTCAAACTTTATAATCATCCACTATATTCATACACATACACATTTTTGCTTTTGTCATCGTATTTAGGATAAACATATTTGGAATTTCATTTGAATTGGACCGTATGATGGTATTTGCTTGTAGTAGCTCAATGATCCATATTTGAATTGAATGGACAATCTAATTTTCGAGTTGGAGACATTGATTTCAAAACTTGCACATTTTTTTGCGTGCAAAACAAACAAATTGTCGGTCATAATATAATAGTCGGTTGTACGAGAGCAGAATACTTATAATTTTAGGCGCCAAAAGCTTTCAAACTACCCGCTCACATCGAAATATCACGCGCCCAAAAGTTGAGCCCTATGATATTCCGATTTTACCCCTGCCACATGAACGGAAAAGGGCTGCTTTGGTAACTCCATTGTTTTCCCCTCTTTGCCCCCAACATTCTTCCCCAGAGACCCTCCCCTTCCCCTCCCCGACCCCCCCAACCACGGCAAGCCGCCGAATCTAGTCCTCCGCTGCAGTGGTGGACCTCACACCCTGCCGGATCTACCTTCCGCACCTTGAAACCCCCAACTGCCAACTCACCACTTCACCGGAGCTGCTTCAGTGGCTGGCTTGTCCACCGCTCCAGATCTCCTTGACCGCCATCATGGTCCACCGCACCGGATCTGCTTAAGCAGCGCCCTCGTCCACCACAGTGTAGGCCCTTCACTGACTACCTCGTTCGCCCCTTCGCTGGCCCTTCATACAAGCCCTCGTCCACCGCAATAGATCCGCCTCACCGAAAGCACTGTACAACGCACCCGCCGAAGCCTTCATCCACTACACCGGACCCGCTCCACGGATGCCATATTCAACTCCACCGGCCCTGCTTTACCGACGTTGCAGCCTCATCAGGTTATTTCAATTTGTACTCCTTCGGTTTTTCTCTTTATCGTGCAACTGTTCACTTACCACAGATGAGCTTTCTTGTATGTCGACAGGCGCCGCAACCGTAGCACCGGAGCCGCTTCAGCGATGGCGACAGCCGGCCCAAACTCAACCGCAACATGAGCACCATCGACAATCCTTAGCTATCAAGTATGACAATGATACCCATACGTCGCCGGGAATCAGGTACTATTATCCAACGGTCGGCACCTACGTTCACTTTCCTAGCATAAGCACCGCACCTTTGAATTTCTTCAGGGCATCATTCAGTTGTTCATGAGACGCGTTATTCTGCTTGCACCTGTAGGGCCATTCTTCTGGTAGTGAACATGTTACATGTGCTAAATTACATACCAGTGCACATATAGTTAATATGCTTTAGTTTTGTCCTAAGTACTCCCTCCGTTCCAAAATAGATGACCCAACTCTGTACTAACTTTGTACTGAAGTTAGTACAAAGTTGAGTCATCTATTTTGGAATGGAGGGAGTATTACTATACTTCCTAGATATCACTGCCTACTATTTTACTTCTTGAATGCTATATTTATGATAATGGTGTTGTCTGATGCCACCTGTTGGTTCCATCAGACTGCTTAATGTTGTCTATGCTTAATTACACATCAGCAAACTAGCATGTGGTTCCGCTGCTTTTTGTTCGTTTTACCCTACATTTTCTGATGCTAGCTATTACATCACTGCTCCGAGCCTTTGTTCATTACTTGTTTGTGTGTTCTTGATCTTCCCAAGTTGCATGACTAATTTGATGCTTCTATTAATTATGGAGCTGCCAACCCCATCATGCAAAATATTTGTTGGGGCTGGCACCTCGAACAAGCATAAAAATAGAGGGACGCAGATATATTGCCGTGTATGCACACACCCTTCTTTCATTAGTTTAGATGAACCATTGATGATCAATTCGGACCAGTGCATGCGATTAAAATTAATTTTACCTAAATAGAGAGTGCAGAATAAACTACTACAACTAGATTTGCAACCACAAGATGCTGACGATATCTTCAAAGAACATTGCAACAGCAGCGAGGCTTCACAACAACATATGGTAAGCCAGTGTGTTTTAGTACATGTGAAATGTAATGCGAGTGGGCTACTTTCTTGGCTTGTGCCCTCAACCTGTAATCCTACCGAATTACAAATAGTTCAGTTGTCTGCTTTGCTATATTGCTTGATTCGAATGCTTGTTTGTTGTTACGCTATACCTGAGTTGGCCAATATGTTAGCAGTGCATGAGGTACTATCGTAAAGAAATGCATGCCTATTTCATTTGAGTACTTAACTTTTCCTGTCTACTTCATCACAAGACTGTCTTCGTAGTTTATATGAGGCCACACTGTTAAGTGCTTTCTCAGATTATTTCAACTGCTTAGATGCCTTGGCAACTTAAATATAGCGGTGGTACACTCCCTTTCAACTAGGGATGTCAACTGGGTCCCGTTTAATCCCGATTAAAGTCCACTAGTGGTATGATAGTTCAAAAGAGTTTTTGTTTTTTGAGGAAAATAAACTAGGGAGGTAGCAAAAACTAACTAGATGGGACTGGCGGATGTCGTTTATTTGCCACTTACATCCCTAGTTTCATCTTACCATTTTAATTTCTTTTCGGCTGATGCTGCTTCGAACCATTTAAATATAGTTTGCCATGCTCGACAATAATTCGTCCATCGTTTACCATGTAAGCTTACTGCCTGGATCATACAATAACTATCTCTTACTTATGTCCAGCGGAAACCTTTCAGGATGCCGTTCACACTAGGACACAATGTACAACCCCAGAATCTATTTGTGGAAGCAGTGCACCATCACTACTAGGAAAACCCTTATTAGTAGCGCTGGTTATTTGGCTATTAGTAGCGCGGGTGGGCGCGCTACTGCTACGACGCTACAGCTATTTTTTAGTAGTAGCGTTTGTCTGAACCAGCGCTACTTCTATCTGTATCTAGCAGTAGCGCGCCTCTGCCCATCGCTACTGCTAATGCTAGTAGCGTGCCCAACAAATACACGCTACTGGTAAGCAGCGCTACTACTACTCCAATACCCCACGCTACTGCTAGTATTTTCTTTTTTTTATGTTGTTGTATTCGTATTTTTACTTGTTTTATACAGTTACAACATACACATACACTGGAACTATATGAAAAAGGAATGTCTCATCATCATCATGGAAGTGGTAGAACATAGTCTCATCATATCAACATAGTCTCAACACAAATGATGTCGATCTCATCATCATCTCGAAATAGCGATACACATGACATGTATCTTACATTGTCACCGTAGACACATGTTTCATCATCTACCTAAACTAAGACATACACGATAAGAGCGATCACGATGATCAAAAGCGGTATTATGTAGTAGTTTTTGTAGCGGCGTTGGTTCTGAACCCCCTGTTTTGCTATGAATCTCAAGTAACTAGCTTCGGCTTCCGCTCTTCTATCAAACCCTTTCTGGCTTCCGCCGGAGAAGCCAGAGACTTGGGCCTGACACTCTGGCCACTCATCATACACACCCGGAACATGCCCTACATACACGGCATACCACTTCCTCGCCATCGTTGATCTATATACCTGTCAGAGATGCACATATATATACCATGAAGCAAATTCAACAAAACAGTTATGAAATAGAAGCAACATATATAGTAAACATAGTTAACAAATTTTATCGTATTGAAAGTAATTAACTAGAGCGCGGCACCATACATCTAATAGTCTCGTCGTACTGAGAGATTCGAAGTCTTGTCGTACAGAAAGTAACAAGTAACTAAACAGACACATTGTTTTTAAGCAGTGCACTCTTCCCATCTGTCCATATCCGGGAGGACAGACCCAAGCTTAGTGAAAGGTGTCATGTCCTGACGCTGTAGGGCAATGCGGGTTCGGACGTCAGCTCGCGATATTGGGCCGGTGTAGAACATCCCATTCTCTTCGAGGACATATATGATGATGATGGACACAAATTCCTGTTGGATCCGGTAGAAATCATTTCGAAGTCGATTATTCGACACGGCTCCAAAGGCTTCGGCCCATCTCTGGATATGGGTATCGGATGAAGATTTCATGCAAAGTGATTGCACATCCCTTCTGTACTCCATCATTAGATGGATGACGTAGAATCCATCATTCTCACTTCTTTCCAGTTGCTGGATGCAACAGAATTCAGTCTTGTGGGTGAAACAAAGCCCGGCCTTATTTATTTTTTTGTGTTGGATGTAGCCACCCCGCATGCTAAAGCCCAGCAAAGCTCTGTCCAGAACATACTTTATGTGTGTGTAACCTTTCTTCTGTATGTTCTTCGACGGGTCCAAATATAGAGCGCGGGAGTAACGCGGGTAAAGAACAATGAGATCGGCACGACACCCCCCGCTGCGCAAAATACACGATCAAGTTTAGCCTCCATGCGTGCAAAGTAACTATTGAAATGCACGAAAGGATGTATATATGTGTTATAGTGCTATCCGCGGATGACTTACCTGGGATGATACGGTAGGAGAATCGTTTCTTTGTCATTATTGCTGACCAAGAATTCTTCGATGTACTGACTCGCATATTGACGGTTGGCGTCGTTGACTGACGAGAATCCCTTATGCATGTAGTATGGGTCCGCAACCGCAAGACCGGTGACTTGCTCTCTCCTAACGATGTAGTTCATGTGCAGCGCATACAGGCGGACAAACGTAAAATCGAGTGTCCTCATTTGAAACATCTGGAAGATGTAATCAAACCTCAGGAAGAAGAGGTCTGCGGGGCATGTGTGGACATACATCTTGCAAATGCTCGGCACATGAACCGTATAAAGTGGGTATCCTGGATCATCCGAGGTGTGGAGGCTTCTCTCTGTCGAAAGCACATGCTCATGGAGTCTCCTGAGATCCCCTTCTATGGAAGCTAGTGCATTCGCCGGTACCATTAGCTCTCCCGCGACATGGATTAATGGCGCATGTTTCATCGGTACTTGGTCAACCTTGGTCGAAGGCTGCTGGCTGCTGGAACCAACATTGCCGGCTTCATTGGATTTTCTTGCCGCCGCTCTCTTCCTCCGCTTCTTCTTGGTGGGCTGAGGTGCTGGTGGGTCTGTCAGACCCTCCCTAAGCACCACCCCTAGTGTTGCCGGGCTGAGCATTGGACAACTCTGGCTAAGTAGTTGAGCTTGGGTGGAGCCGGCATCTGGAGGCGTGTCCTGCGAGGATTGCATTACCAAAGACTTCTTGCACTCCCGAGGACGTTCCGGCTCTGGTACATGCATCTCATATTCATATGGTTGACTCATTATTACTTTGTTGTCAAAGGCAGTATTGAGATACTGGTTAGGGTCATCGTCGGCATCCTCCATGTCATGATCCCTATCCACTTCCATGGGGCAGATGGCATCATCTGCCGGCGGAATGGTTGGCCCTCCTTCCTCATGTCTCTCGATCTCAGCAAGCAGCACAGACGATGGTTGTACTTGTGTAGGTGGTGTTGTGGTCATACCTTCATGAGGTCCCGTTGGTGTGCTCCCGGCCACCTCGACACGAAGAAGATTTTTTGGCCATAGGATCGGCCAATTTGTGCATTGGCCAAGCTGCGTGGGGGTCTCGTCATCCTCTCCATTGGTTTGTATCGGACGAGGGAGACCCTCGTAGCCCGCTTTCACACTCGCCACGGAGACCCTTAAGGCGTTATCAGGCATCTGTCGGCTGTGAAACAATTGATCCTTAGGCTTCACTATAGTACCCTTCCCCACATCCACTAACCCACCCTTCATGTTGTAAAGGAGGGTGCACAGAGTGGAGTCGGCCTACAAAGACATATACGTGCGGTGTCAGAGATCCAAAAAGAACGGTAATAGAAGATTAATTAATTAGTTGAGTTGATGAAGGTGCGACGACGCGTATTTACCGTGAGGGCGTCGAGCTCAGCCAATGTCAACGGCCCGACATTGAAGCCAGAGACGGAGCTAGGGCTGCTATGAGAGCTGGGCGCAGGAGCAGGTGCAGGAGGAGGTGCGGGTGTGGTTTCCATACTAGGTACGGGTATGGGTGCGATGTTCATTGAGTTGCTCTCGGTGAAGCTGGGCATGGGAAATTCACTTGGTGGCGCATTTGGATTTTGTTGCACCCATGTGACCATTGTTGGAATCAAGGTTGTAAAGGCATCCACGAAATCAAATCTACAAGCAGCGATTATCTCAGCTTTGGTCTTAGCTTTTGCTTTCTCCATCACCCGCGCCACCTTCTCGTCGATAGTCACTTGACTGAACTTCTTTCTCTGTCTTTTGGCCTCGGGGTCCTCGCTATAATAGTACTTCCAAGTGGCCCCATCCCTGGCACCATGCACACGTCCATATTGCGGCCGTTGCCCGACGGGTGTCCCATCATTATGTTCATGGCCCGGTTGAAAGGAGTGTCCCACTTGTACTTCACCGACGACTGAGTCGACTGAGTCGACGAGTCGCTCTCGGCCGCCACAAGCTTGTGTTGCTCTCTGTGCAAAATGGACCGTGAATCATTTATGAATGCGACTAGAATGTAGTAGACTTCGTTGATCAGAAGCTAATATGTAAGGTGGTAAAAGGATAATTACCAGTATTCTCATGAATTTCCTAGTCGGCCCGTCGGTGAAAAAAATCTTTTTCTTGGGGTCCCACGAGAATCGGGCCCTGATGAAGTCGTGCTCCTGCTGGTCGGTGAACTCAGCCAATGGGTCTGGGATCCCCTGACGTTCACGTTCTGCGTCCTCCTTAGCCCACACGGGCCTCTTTCCCATGTAACCACGACTTCCAAGGCGGTGGTTCCCCATGTTCTTTGCCTGCAGCTACTTGCCTCTCTCTGACCTGGCCTTGGCAGCTTCTTCATTGCAAGTCTCCTTGAACTTTTCAAAGTCCTCTATCATAATTTTCGGATTGTCTGCAACAATCTCGGCGTAGGTTTCATGGTCTACTTGAATCGCCTTTTTCACCCTAGTTTTCCAAGCGCTCAATGCGTTGCTGAACTTCCCTAGGGCTTTGTTGTTGATTTTTTTCATGGCATGATCATCCCATTGGTCGACTTCGTCATTACGACCGGGGAACAGGAATCTTGCGTGCAACCTAGATAGAAGCAGCTTCTTCAACTGATCATTCTTCCATATTTTTGTGGTGTTGATGTTAGCGGTATCCCGTAGGATGCATGCTAGTTGGTTGTCGTAACACGCTGCCACTTCTCGCGGCTCTATTGGCTCGAACTCGCCAGGGTGCACCGCCGTGACCACCAGTCTTCCGGTGCCGAGCTCATTTCGACGTCGTGTCCTCTTTTCCTTCTTTCCCTCACTGGCTTGGGAGGTCCCACCTTCCATGCTATAGTTAGGAACATCATCAGCGCTAGTCTCAGTGCTGGTGTCGTTGGTGGCATCAGTGTCAGCGCCGGCGCCACCACCGTCGTCATCCGTCGGACACCCAGCTTCCTGTCTCTCCTGATCCGCCAAAAAGTCGAGGTAGGCATGTGCTCGACCTAATTGGGAGTGAGAACCTCCGGCCTCATCAGTGTCGGTCATGTTTCCTAGGGTTCAATGTCGTAGTCGTTTAATTATCAAGCTTCATATAATAAAGTGAATAATGAAAACAAGGTGACGACCTTTGTTTTGCCAGAAATGTCGTTCATTCCCGTCGCGACAAATCTCAAGCACTCGATATGTCCAACTTTCTAGCACAAGTCATGCCGAAATTCATGGAAAATTTCGGCATGACCTTTGCTAGAAAGTGCACATATAGAGCGCCTGAAATTTGCCGGAATGGAAATGAATCAACATTTCCGGCAAAACATAGGTCACTTAGGTCAATATTTTGCCAAATCATCAATATAAGATCTCAATAGCAGCCAAATCATCGCACACACACTGAATTAACTGAATCATGCATGATTCAGTTAACTGAATTTACTGTCAATAGCAGCAGCACACATGCATCAATAGCAGCACCACACATGCATCAATATTAACACTAACTATCACTGGGCTATAACACTAACACTAATAGCAATTAACTAACTAGCACTAACAGCAAATTAAGCTAACTAACACTAACTAGCACTAACACTTGGGAGGAGAGGGAAAGGCACCTAGTGCTAGCTGGCGTTGCTGGGCGTCGCCGACTGCTTCACGGAGGGAGGCGCTGAAGGGGTCGGGGTCGGTGCCGGCGTCGGGGTCGCCGGGGTCGCCGATTTGCAGAGAGCAGGAGGGGGTCAGAGAGAGAGAGAGAGAGAGTCGGGGCTGAGGGGTCAGAGAGGAAGGAAGAGGGGGCGGGGGCATACCGGAGCGGGTGGGGTCGAGGCGGGGCGGGGCGGGGCTGGTGTGGGCGGGGCGGGGCGGGGGTGGCGTCGGCGGCGGGGTGGGGTGGGGCGGGCGGGGCTGGCGTCAGCGGCGGGGCAGGGCTGGCGTCGGCGGCGGCGTGGGCGGGGCGGCGTCGGCGATGGAGTCAAGAGGGGAGCGAGCGGAGCGAGCGGAGCGAGTGAGAGAGAGTCAGAGGGGATCGAGCGGACCGGTGCTATAGCTAACTTAGCTATACCGCGTGTTGGCAAAACGCGCTATAGCTAACTTAGCTATAGCACTGGTCCAGCAATAACGCGCTACTGCTACTTATTTTCTTTATTTATTTTTCATTTTCCTTTTTCTTAGCTATAGCGCTTCCCTAGATAAAACGCGCTACTGCTAACTCTTTTTTTCTTTTTATTTTTTGTTTTAATTTTTTTTATTGCATTTCATTTTCCACAACTTATTAGTTCCTTTTTATTTTTATTTTCATTTCATTTTGCAAAACTTCCTTTCTTTTTCTTTTTCTTTTTCTTTCATTTGCAATTTCCTTTTTCTTTTCATTTCATTTTGCAAAATTTCCTTTCTTTTGCAATATACCATTGTTACCCTCCGGATAATAATTAGTATAATATATATCTTACATCATTTGACCGCTATCGGCGGTATACAAAATAGCTAGACACACACAAACTTTGGGATTAGTTTGTCAACTAGGGCGACGACGACGCTTCAGACTGATCGTCTTCCCTCTTTTGTTCGTTGTCGAATAATTGAGCCCATGGTCGTGACTTTTCCTTCTCTAGGGATTACGATCTTTCGTAGGTAATGTAGTCTTCATTCTTCTTTTGACATATGTTTCATCGTCATCAGCATCATCTTCCCTCATCGGATCACCGTACTGGTCATAGTCTTCCTCGTTGGTGACTCCATCCATTCCGGCGATGCTCCTTTTGCTTCTCCTCACGACAACACGGCTGGGATTGATCAGATCAGTTATGAAGAAACATTGTGTCACGTGTCTAGCGTGTACCCATGGCTCATTTTTGGAGATGGCGTTGACGGTACCGCTATCATCAGAGTCGGGTATACACATGGTAGTGAAATGTCGGTTTTCTCTGTGTACATTTTTGGCCCATCTGACACGGAACATCATCGCGTTATGCAATCCAGAGTAGTTAAGCTCCCATATCTCTTCGACCCTTCCGTAATATCTTTCAATTACATTCCCGGTCATGGCTTCCATCGTCACCCCTGAGTTTTGGTCATCACAGTTTTTATCTTTCTCCTCCGTGTAGAACGTGTATCCGTTGATATCGTATGCTTGATAAGTCGCGAGGTTGGTCGAGGGGCCATGTGCTAAGGCGTATATGAGTGTTCCGTTCGTACAACCCTCGTCCAGGGGATTAGCCAGAACTCGCTCTTTGAACCAACGCAAGAAAGTGGAGTTGTGCTCTCTAATAACTCCAGCATCCGTCCTGTGCACCCCACGGTCACGGTACTTCTTTGCGATGGTCTCTTTGTGCAGTGTCACGAAATCTTCTAGCACATCTAGGTGTTGTAGCACTACTAAGTTTGCCCTGTCAAGGTCATTTTGTCGGCCCGGGCGTAACACATTCACATCCTATGACCGTTGGTGTGACCTTCGCCTTCGAGCCTTCCACAGTGCTTGTTGACGGGCAAACCAACAACAGGGTCTTTGGTCAGATAACTCTCATAGAAAGAGATGCACACTTTGGTCAGATATCCCTGGGCTATGCTTCCATCTGGATGGGACATGTTACGAACGAATCCTTTGATTACCCCATTCATCCTCTCGAACGGCATCATGCTATGCAGGAATGTCGGCCCTAGGTCGATGATGTCGTCCACGATGTGGACACATAGATGCACCATGACATCAAAGAACGCGGGCGGGAAGTACATCTCTAGCTCATTCAGTATGGCAACAATCTCTTCTTGTAGCCTATGGAGTTGCTTCACACTGATCGACTTTCGAGAGATAGCATCAAAAAAGTGTCATAGGTCAGTAAGCGTCTCACGCACATGTGTGTCCATAATCCCTCTAAGTGCAACCGGGAGTAACTACGTCATCATCACATGACAGTTGTGAGACTTCATCCCACTGAACCTTTTTTCTTAGTGTCCAGATATCTGCTTATCTTCCCACAGTATCCGGAACTAACTTTGATTCCGGCAAGGCACTTTAACAATTGATCGACCTCCTTCGGATCTAAGGTGAAGCAAGAGGGGGGCAATATTGTTCTTCCTTCTTGTTTACTTTTTTGCCCCTATCTTCCGCCTCCGTCTCCGTCTCGGTCTCCTCTGACGACCTTTTACCGGGCATTTGAAGATCTTTCCTGATTTTCAAAAATTCCAAGTCTTTTCTTGCCTTCGGCCCATCCTTGGTCCTCTCCGGCATGTTCATCAATGTTCCAAGCAAACTCTCAAGGATATTTTTTGTGATATGCATTTGATCAAGGCTATGAGGCGTGTCGAGTATGGGCCAGTATTCCAAGTCCCAGAAAACAGATCTCATCTTCCATATCTTCAGCAGGGGCTCCGGCGCCTTTTTCTTCGTCTTTCCCGGCGAGGGGCACTCTTCCCAGTTCTTCAATAACTCATATATTTCTACACCGCTACGCTTACATGGAGGACCTCGATGCTCGGTCTTACCATTGAATAGATCTCCATGCTTTCTCCATGGGTCATTCTTCTCGAGCCATCTTCGATGCCCCATGTACACGATTTTCGAAGACCCGCCATCTTTCGATAGCTGCAGAGAAGTTGTATCATCCATGCACCTCGTGCATCCGCAATATCCGTGGCACACCTAGCCGGAGAGATAGCCGTAACCGAGATAGTCCTGCACCATCGTGATCACCGCGACTCTCGTGTAGAAATACTCTCCTTTGCTTGCATCCCATGTCTTGGCCGGCGTTGCCCATAAGGTCTATAACTCCTCTTTCAGTAACCCGAGATACAGATTTATATCATTTCCCGGTTGTCTCTGCCCTTGAATAAGCATAGCCATGTGTATGTATTTTTCCTTCATGCACAACCAGGGGGGAGGTTGTACATCCATACAAACACGGGCCATGTGCTATGATTGGTGTTCTGGTTGCCAAATGGATTCATGCCATCACTACTAGCGCCAAGCACGATGGTCCTTGGATCATTTGCGAAAAATTCAAATTCAACATTTAATGCTCTCCACTGGCTAGCATCTGCGAGGTGTCTCAGCTTCGGTTCATCTCCATCATCTGGCTTCACCCTCTCCGCGTGCCAGCGCATAAGCTTTGCTTCATTAGGATCTACGAAATACCGCTATAGACACGGAGTGATCAGAAAGTACCATACAACTTTCTGTGGAGCTTTCTTTCCGACCTTTTTATATCGTGAAGCATTGCACTTTGGACAGATGGATTTTTCCGCATGCTCGTTCTGATATATGA
The DNA here is from genome assembly GCF_018294505.1 of Triticum aestivum. NCBI lineage: Eukaryota > Viridiplantae > Streptophyta > Magnoliopsida > Poales > Poaceae > Triticum > Triticum aestivum. The sequence goes on from NC_057798.1 coordinate 243,393,526, forward strand.
TGCAATCATTGATGCATGCGTGATATCTAATATGTGGCAGATCAAGAGGGCACACGATTTTCTTTGCCTCCTCGACACTAGTAGGACACAGGCTTCCCGCGGGAAGAACCTTCTTTAGGTACTTCAGAATCTTATCCAGGCTTGTATCTGTCCATTTGTTTTTTGCCTTCATCTTTAGAAGTTCTAGTGTGAAACTCAAGCGGGTCACCTCGGGATTATTGCAACCATCATACAAAGGAGTCATCGAGTCTACCTCCAGTTGCACCAATTTGGCCTCCTCTCTAGAAGCAGCTCTGTCGCTAGTCGTCTTCTTGCGAAGCAGGTCTTGAACATGCGGGTCCCGCATGGCTGACCTTAGTAGCGACGAATACGGTGGCGTGTTTGCGTCTGCTCTTCCTTGAACTGCCTCTTCGCCATCGACATTTCCGAGGTCGTCTTCCTCTTCGGGCACATAATCGGTTATCTCTTCGTCTGGTGGCCCCATGTCGTTATTTCCTGCCCCGTCGACGTCCTCATCATCATCATCATCTTGTTCTTCTTCTTCACTTATCCACCGAGTATGGCCATGCATGAAACCATGCATGAGCAGGTGCGCCTTGAATTTACCACCCTCAAAGGGGCCGAGCCTGACTATTCCTTTGTATTTTTGACATGGACATAAAACATCGCTCAGTCTTTTTTCATACATGTCATCCACAGCGGATTGTCAGTATCTTTCCACCTTCCTTCCATTGACCTTCATGATCACCTGCGGGCGAAGCAAATATTATAACCACGTATATATGCATGCATGGATCAAATTCATACAAAAATTCGGCATGACCTTCCCTAAACATAGGACATATTGAGTTTGCATGCCCGGAATTCGTCGAAACGGAATTGAATCGACATTTCGGCAAAACATAGGCAACTAATGTCACCCACATTATTTCATCAAATACACAATGTAGGCAACTCAAATTATGCCACACACAATTCGGTATATATATTCTCATATCGCACATATATATATAGTTTCGGTCCTATCCACACAAACACCTTTTTTTTGCTCACCTATGTGTCGAGAGGGATATCAAGCACCTTTCTTCTTAATTACCTAGTAGCTCTAGATATATAGATCTAACTAACTAGCTAGCTAGCTAGGGAGAGAGAGAGAGAGAGCTAGCTAGCTAGGGAGATAGTGGGAGAGGAGAGGGAGAGAAGAGGGAAGGCATTAATGGAAGTGGGAGGAGGGAAAAGAAGAGGAGGGAGAGCATTAATGGAGGGGGTGGTGGTGGAGGGCACAAAGAAAAGGGGGATGGTGGAGGGTAAAGAAGAGGGGGAGGGAGGGGGCTCTAATGGAGGTGTGCTGGAGGGGCAAAGAAGAGGGGGGAGAGAGGGGGGCTCTAATGGATCTAGGGGTGGTGGAGGGGCAAAGAAGAGGGGGAAGGAGGGCTCTAATGGAGGGGTGGTGGTGGGGGAGCATTGAAAGGAACAAGCAAGGTGCAAGGAAAGGGGGAGAAAGGAAGGGGGAAGAAGAGAGGGGAGGAATAAGGGGAAAGGTGGTAGGTGGCTGGCGGGCATAGCAGTAGCGCGGGTCACCCATACGCGCTACTGCTATGGCAGCTTGCAAAATATCTACCGCTAGGGTTGCACTACTTATAGCACTGGCCAGAAACACACGCTACTGGTAAAATGTTATACATATAAAAATTAGCAGTAGTGCGCTTTGTAAGACAGGCGCTATAGATACTATACTAGCAGTAGCGCAGGTTGGAGGACAGGCGCTGCTGCTATTTTTTGACCAGGGGGTGTGGTGTGTTACACTTAGTAGTAGCGTGGGCCCTGGTAACAAGCGCTGCTGCTAACATATACCAATAGTGTTGTTTGTAGCCAGCGCTACTACAAACTACTAGTAGCGTTGGGTTGCAAACAAATGCTACTGGTAAACTTCTATCTATAGGCATTTTCTTAGTAGTGCGTCCATGTTACCAGATGGTAGCAGTTCAGAGGCAACACCGCCGGATAGCAGTCTGAGCACAGATATTATAGTGCTTGAGGCTCTACTAGAGGCAGAAAGAGATGGTGTGGCTGCCATGAATGAGGTAATCTTTATCTTGAGGCTAGAAATTACGGAATTAGCGGCATGCATTATGCAAGCAACCCAAGAATTGGAGGAAGTAAGAATGTTGCATTTGAAGACGGAGGAGGTCCTGCTGTTTCTGCTATCTGAAGCCCAAGGTAATCTCGGTTCTTCTTTAGATACCAGTTAAAATTGTCATTAGATTATTGTACTTGCATGTTGTGTCATGTCTCTGAATGGATTATGTTGCAAGACCCCCTATGTTGTAATGATCCAAATGTTTTAGGCGAGGTAATCCTCAGTACTTGTATGATTGACATAAGGTGAACTGTTTTTCGTGTGAGCATATTGTATTGGATGAAATAACTATTTGACTCAGAGTGTATCCAACCTACTGAATTCGAAGATCACGGCATTTCTAAATCATAATCATATATAAAGGTGGAATAAATCTTTGTTGTGGTTTTGAAGAAATAAATAACAAAACATAGAATTATCTGTGGATATTCGTAATCGAATACAAATTGGATTTGAATTTAGTTTGCCAGGGCCCATGGCAAACGTGAATGCTAATTCTCCCTAGTTTTGAACGAAGCAGCTAAACACTCACTATAATTTGTGGGCTGCCCGAAGCAAGTGTTTGCGAGATGGAAATTACTGTCTACCCCTGACACTTGACATCCTTATCGACCGAATTTACACTACTGTCGATAGGGGTAGACTAGTAACTTCAATCAGACGTGACACAACGGCCTCTGAGCCCATTCAGACACGGTGGGTGCCAAACATGGGCGGCAAAACACATTTGATTCAAGCTCGTTCGAAAGACATGTGTCTCTTCCTCCATTTCCCCATTCATACACGGTGGGCGGCAAAACAAACTCTCCTCGTCCAAAATCGATGTAGGCTAATATTTTAAATAGGGGCAGATGTGTAACTTCCCTCAGACATGACACAACTGCCCTACCTGTCAGCCCCGTTCATACACCGTGGGCACCAACCATGGGCGGCAAAACAACCTCTCCTCTCCCGAAATAGTTACCGGCAAATATTTGGGAGATGCGAGATTACCGTCCTATCCCCAACCGAAGCGATGTCCGAAATTTTAAACGGGGGATAAGTTCGTGACTTTCCCACATTTCAGAGAAGCGCGTCCCAAAGTTTGATATCCCCCCCTCCCCTCCATTTGCCCATTCATACACCATCGGCGGCACGACAACCTCCGTACTGCGGCCAGCCTCCTCCATCCGCCACCCCATCCTCCACCTTGCCGGAGCCACTGCCCCTACCCTGTCGTCCACTGCAAGACATGGACGTCTCTCATCCACGGCGCTGGACCAGGATCCTTTCATCGCCTCCTCTCGCTTCATCGGCGCCGTCGTCCACCTTGTTGTTGCCGCTCCTACGACCGCCTCGTCCACGGCAACATGATATATCCCCCGACCCGGCCGTCTGCCGTCTAAAGTCTTCTTCCCCGCCATCGACAGCCATCGCACCCACAGCACCTTCAACGTATCAGCATAGGCCTACACGGTGTCGCAAGAGAGGTGGTACTCTTCCATATGTGCTTAAGTTATTGATCTCACCCGAAAAATAGATCGTAATTTGTTTACTGTACTTTTCTTGTCCCTACCAAATCGTAGTGGCTAGTTAAAAGCAAACATTGGTTGCGAAGTAGCTTTGTCCAGTTTGCACCTTCAAATCCGCCATGGCACGGTCACTATACTCGTAAATCTTATGGTTTCCCCCCTTTATATTCACTACCATCATCGTAGGTGCTTCGTGTCGTGCTAGCACTGCTCCTCAAGACCTCAACCCAAAGCTTACATGTTGAAATACGAATCTGATATGATGCTCATATCACTAAAACAGAGAACGTTTAATTGGTCACCTAATGTTCCTATATTCGTTTCGAAAAGCATGTGCGCCACCCACTGGTCCAGCTAGTTCCACTTTCCTGATTTTTCTCTTGATGCTTAGGGTTTTCCCCTTTTATCTACTCTACTATGATCTGCGTAGGTGCTTTCTGTCGTACTAGCATTACTCCACCCTTCAAGCTAACCAACACAAAACTCAGAATTTGAAAGCTTAGTTGTTCAAATATGATTGTGATATGATACTGATATTAGTTAACCGACACATTTAATTGGTTAGCTAAAGGTCCCACTTGAGTTTCCAAATGCACGTCGCTACATATAGAGAGACAGCATAATTGCATTTCTTTGTCACTTGTTGACCGTACTTTCTTGTCCATACCAAATCTTAGTTGTTATTTCAAAGCAAACATCGGTTGCTAACTACCCTTTACGCGGTTTGCAGCTTCAGATCTGCCATCCCACTGCCACGGTCAACATTGTACTCATCATGCTTATGGTTTCCCCATTTTATGATGACCACAATCAGCCTACGTGGTTCATGTCGTAATAGCACTGCTCCACCCATCGAACTAAACAAGCTTAGTTGTACAAATTCATATTTGATATTAGTAAAACTGAGAAATATTTAATTGGTTAGATAAATGTTCCTACTTTAGTTTCGAAATGCATGTGAGCCACATATGGAGAGACCAGAATGAATAGTATTTCTCTGTGCGCTCTGGTTCATCATGGGTGGCCAACCGACATTGTATTGAAAGACTTGTAATATCTTCAATATGCTTGCTCTTCTGCTCTTCTTTAAGATGATAATCTTCTCTTGCGGTCGACTGGTCAGGTCGATTTGTTCTCCCTTAGTATATTTTGAATCTGCCAGGTCAGGTCAACTTGTTCTTCTTTACTATATGTTGAAGCTGTCATCTGCGAAGTGTCATCACTTCTGGAGCTCTCATATTTTGAGTAGTAGGCCACATTATATTAATGCACACAACAAATTACAGCATGCATGGCATCTCTTAAAAGAATTGCAGAGATAGCACAAAGGGGTTTACAGGGCGGCAGTATTGGATTAGAATCACTTCTGCATTACAAAGAAAAACTCACTTGTTTTTATGTTTTCATGCATGTCAGATATTCAACATTATCAAAATGAATATGATAATGGGCGCACGAGAGGAATATTGCGGAACAATCCACTGGCTAACAAACTTGGCATGGTGGAGGATGGCCTATCTTATTCACCCATCAAGGTGGTTGCTCTAACTTTGCAAAGTTGTATTGGTCGCACATATTTTGCATCTGACCTCTTGCATTACTTGTACTTTGTTACACCATCTGCTTAGTTTAAGCATCATATATGAGTATATGCCATACCTATCCATTTTATGTACCTATTCCATGTGTCGTCACACTATGTTTTTCCAGTCAAATGTTGTTCTTTCGTAATAGATGTCCAAAAGGAAGAGGGTGAGTGCAGATCCTCAAGGAGTACAAACTAGGTATTTGGAAAAGGTAGTGATACCTGTTAAATCAGATAGATCAGCAGCCACAGAAAACACTGGCCCAACTATACCACACTTTACCCCTACTCTAGTGGCCAAACCCGTATTACAACTGTTGGGAGCCCAGCGTTAGGTACTGTCTATGATATCAATTCAAAATTTGAACTCCTAAATTTCTGCTTGTGCCTTACCTTCTCTCTTGTATGAAAACTAATTTCAGATGAATCTCCTTGCTCAAAGGATCATACGATCTCAAAACAATATTGGGCTCTGCATTGCTCTTGTCAGTACCTCTCTCCCTTTTGCCTTGTAACACTGTACTTAATTAATTGCTATTTGATTATGTATCATCAGTCTGCACCTGTGCTTCATTATCCTCTGTTTCTTCCAATATTATTTGATCTATATTTACTCTCTGCAAAATGTAGAATAATGGCAACGCTTATAAAGAATTTTCTTTGGGGAATTTATTGAATTATCCTTCCATCAACATGGAGAAGGGCTTTGTCCAGCCCGTGTTAACATGTAATGTAAGTTCATCCTTCTCAAGCCTTCAAACTTTGTTCTAGTATAGATTTGGATAGGCATCATTTCCTCCACTGCTGTTTGCTTTGCTGTTTACATCTGATTGGATGTTTGCAACAACTACCAGTTTCAAATTTTAGTTGTAAAAACATGTTCCTTATGCAGAAAAGATCCATTTATTTGCTTATATTATTGTGAAACCTGTTACGTGTCTCCTTGTTTCTCTTTCAGAGTCGTATCTCTTACACCAGGCAGAACTTTAGGGAAGATAGTGAGCCAAACCATCTTAAGGACAGCGAGATGACCCCAAGGTCCTGTCTTGATGAAGACAGTGAGTTGAAGCTACTCACCAGCAGGTGTGAGACAACCTCTGTGCAGTCGCTGCCTCAATCAGTTCGACTTCTTCAGTCTCAACTTAAAGCGGAAAGGCTTGCTTCAGCTCAGCTCCGACTTGAAGTCAAAGATGCAATGAAGATGTCAGAGGACTGCCGTGCACACCATCATGCCATAAATCTAGTGTTGATGCATCTATCGTTGACACAACTGAGGTCTACTCAACTTCTTCGGCTGTTTGGGGGCCCGACCTTGTCGGTGTTCTGGGAAAGGGGGTACCCAGACTTGCCTGCCTGTGGCCTACGGCGTGGCTCAAGGAGTGGCCCAGTACGGCCCATCTTCATCAACACATGCTCAAGACCCTCGCGAGGGGCCAAGCCTCGCGGGGCGGACGACAGGAGGCTTCCTCGGGCACGGCCTCGTCAGGCTGGCTCGCGAGGAGGCGGAGAGATCAAGGCGGGGTACCTCGCGAGGTGCTCATGACGCAAGCCATGACGACCAAGGCCAGGCGGGCGCCGGCCTGCGCAGAGTCCTTGTTTCCTCTTTGGTGCAAAGGGGGCAAGCGCAGGCAAGAGTATCAAGCAAAGGCAACCATTTCGGTGCAACAAGACCAAGACTAGCAGGACGGCAGAACGGAGGTCATCGTGGAGCCCAAGCCAGCGTCATCGTCAGGGTCTTTGGCAAGCGAGGACCAACTTTAGTCAGGATAAGTGTACTAGATGTTCCCCTTCAAAATGGCCAATTGTTGGCGCCCTTCCTGCTCAATATTTGGGGAGAGGCCCAGGGCCTCCGCCTATAAATAGGACTAGCCACCCACAGGGTAGAGGCATCTGAAAACAGAGGGGAGATCGACCCAAGGCATCGAAAGAACAAGGATAGAAAGATAGATAGATAGAGAGAGAGAGAGAGAGAGAGAGAGAGAAGCGACTGAACTCCCCCTAGCAGTTCATCGCACCAGCCAAGAACAGACCCTCGCCAGGCTGCTCTTCCTTGTATTATTCATCATCAGCCCCAGAGGCAATCCACACACCACACACTGGAGTAGGGTATGACACCACAATGGTGGCCCGAACCAGTATAAACCTTGTGTCCTTTGTGTTGTTCTTCGTGTAGTTTTAGATCCTGGCGAGGCGGTGAGACATGGGTAGGCAGGAGGTGTGATCTCCGCGTGCACCCGAGAGTTCGAACCTTGAGGGTCTGCCGGAACCCGAAATCCAACATTTGGCACACCAGGTAGGGGTGCGCCTGAATCTGCCTTCCGTCGCCTCGTGTTTCGCCGCCCGTCCCATCCATGTCAGACGCTCGTCGCGCCCGCACCGAGCGCCGGGCCGCTCTCGCCACTCGCATCGCCCGGACGGCCCCCGTCGGCGGGCGCCCCCGCCGTTCCCCGTCGCCTGCCATCAATGCCGACACCGGCCCGGCGGGGAACGAGCAGCAGGCGTCGTCCCTGCATCCTTCAGTGCGGCGAGAAGGCCGCACCGCCACCCCGTCGCTGACTCCAGCTGGCTCCTTGTCCCACGCCCGTCGCGCTCCTGCGGACGTGCACGCTGCGCTGCTCCTGGCGCGGGAGCTCCTGCACTACCGTCCCGTCGACGACCTCTACGACGAGTGGCTCGCCTGCATCACCGAGCTTGTCAGCGCCGCTGGGGGCTCCCCAGCACCATCCCTCTCACTGCACCGCACCCCGCCCTGCACGGGCGACGAAGCTTCGGGGCGCCTCAACCGCCTCCCCCTCAAGAAGGCGCCTTGGCCCCAAGGCGCGTGGCCCCTGGGCGGAACCCACTCCGTCTGGCACCAGCACAGCAACAGAAGAGCTGCCAAGAGATACCTCGTCCCCAAGAGGCCACCCGTGTGCTCCCCGCATCGGCTCGGCACGAACGTGCTCCTGCTCCAGCGCATCAAGACCCCGTGCTGCACCTGGCGGCAGCGCACAGAGACCCGCAAGATCAAGATCTCCGTCATCCAAGGCCTCCCGCGGCCACTGCAGGCTGTCGTGCCTTCACCGCCGAGCTGCGCAGCGTGGCCTGGCTGGGCATGTTCAAGCCAGATCTGCCCCCGCGCTACGATGGCACGGCTGACCCTGCCGAGTTCCTCCAGCTCTATGAGCTGGGCATCGAAGCCACCAATGGGGACAAGAAGGTCATGGCGAACTGGTTCCCCATGGCCCTTAAGGACGGTGCCCGCACCTGGCTCCTGAACTTGGCTCCAGGCACTATATCCTCCTGGGAGGAGATGCGCACCCGATTCATCGCCAACTTCCAAGGCACCCGCGACCGGCCCCCGGCCATGAGCGACTTGCGCCGCATCAAGCAGCAGCCGGGAGAGACCCTGCAGAAGTTCATCCAGCGCTTCAACAGCGCTCGCCTTAAGATCCCCAAGGTGTCTGAGGAGGCCATCATCTCTGCCTTCTCCGACAGCGTGCATGACGTCAAGATGAAGGAGGAGCTTGCGATCCATGAGGACCTGTGCACCTCCCTGGAGTTGTTCAATTTGGCGACCAAGTGCGCTAGGGCTGAGGAAGGGCGCCTTTCCCTCCTCGAGCTCCCGACTGCTGACCCAGAACAGAAGAAGCCCAAGGCCAAGGACATGAAGTGCAAGGGGGCTGCCGTGCTTGCGGCAGAACCAGACACCAAGCGAGGCAGGGATCAGCCTGAGTCATCCAAGGGTAGCCGGTACTGCGTGTACCACGACCTCCACACCCACAACACCAACGAATGCCAAGAGCTCAGGGCCGTACAAGATGTGTGTGCTGGCTGATGCCCCGAGCGCGGCGACCGGGGCTATGGCCAAGGAGGAGGAAGAGGAAGAGGGCGTTGGGAAGACCGTGGCCCTCACCAAGGGTGGCGTGACTGACCTCGCGAGGACCGCTGGCAGGACCAGCCTTGCGAGGGACATTGGAGGGACCCACCTTGCAAGGGGGGTTGGAGGGATCAGCCTCGCGAGGATCGCCCACAAGGCAATGCGGGCCTCCCTCCTCTTCCTCCACAGCCGAGGAGGAATGAAGACCATCATCAGGACGAGGGGGCTGGAGGCTTCCAGGAGCCGCGTGCAATCGCTTGTATCTTGGGCTGCGCTCAAGCCCCGGCCTCTCAGCGCATCTTCAAGCAGTTTGCTCGCGAGGTGAATGCAGTCCTCCCCAAGATTAAGGCCACACGCCCTCTCAGGTGGTCAGCGTGCGCTATCACGTTCAGCTCAACGGATCAGCTCAAGTGCGCGGCTATAGCCGGAGTCGTCCCGATGCTTTGTTCCCCAATCATCAGCAATGTGCAAGTCACCAGGACCCTCATCGATGGCGGAGCAGGGCTCAATGTCCTATCCGTCGAGACGTTCAACAATCTCCAAGTGCCCTACAATTAGCTGCAGCCAACCAAGCCTTTCTCAGGAGTCACTGATGGTTCCACGGTTCCGATAGGGCAGGTCCGCCTTCCTGTTACCTTCGGGAAGCGCGACAACTACCGCACCGAGCTCACTGACTTCGACGTCGCTCACATCCGCCTGCCGTACAATGCCATCCTCGGGTACCCAGCCCTGGCCAAGTTCATGGCCATGACCCCATGGCTACAATGTCCTCAAGATGCCGGGAAGCGGTGGAGTCATCACGGTGCCTTGTGAAGAGAGAGACGCTGTGTGTTCTCTGGAACGTGCTTTCCAAGCCGCATCAATTGAATACCCAGATCACAGGAGCGGGAGGCTTCCCGAGGCTGCCCCTAAGAAGAAGAAGACATCGCCTGGTCCGACCCCTCAGGAGGCCGTCCCCTCAGGGTCTGTGCCTATTCCAGGGGTGCCTGCTTTTGTCGCATAGGAAGGCGCGCCCAGCGCCCTCCTCGAGCAAGGCTCGGGGGCTCTCTCCTGGACGGCCATCGACTTTGCTTAGATCACGAGGGAGGCGCTCGGGCACACTTGGAGGCGTGCTTCAACGCACATTTCCCTTAGGAAGAAGCAAAGCAAGGAGGGCCAAACCCTCGGGAGTTCTTCAGCAAGATCATTCAGGAGCTGCAGGAGTCAAGAGTCATGAGTGGCAGCCGCCGCTTACCCGCCGTAGCTCCCCATCTAGGCGAGGATGGTGGGCTGCGTGTCTACATCGACATACCAGGTCTCAACTGAGCCGACTCGTAGGAGCGCCACTGGCCCTCATGCGTGAGACGCTGCGAAGGTCCACCCCACAGCTATGTTCGCATGCCTTACGGCCCGCCGAACGCGGCTGTCGTGTGTCAGCGCCTCATGAGGAGCATCCTGGAGGCCCAAACGGTCAGGCGTTCCGTAGTCCTGGCGGAGATGGAGATGGTCCGCGAGGAGCCGCCAGCGCCTCCGGAGCCTCCCGAGGCCCCTGGGCCCAGGGGCTCGTGAAGATCGTCTCCCGCAACGCACGCCGTCCGCTACTTCAGCATCCCTTCATCTTCAATATTATCAGGTGACATCCTTCGAGTTTCATTTTCAGCTGGGAGCACCCCCCAGGGCTGCATCATTCCCAGGCCGCGTGGGTCCGTCCCTGCGGCATGTATCCCTTTGATTCATGTTTTTTAGCTTACTTCATCGGGGGCGCCCCTCGGGCTGCATCATCCCCAAGTCGCTCGGGTCCGACCCAGTGGCGTTCGCCTCTTTCTACGCCTATCTAATGGGGTCTGCTCCTTCATGATTGACGTGCTTGACTTAATCGCCCGCTCGATTGACACCAACTGATGGAGCTGCTCCCTCACAGCACGACGCTTGCGCAAGGGTCCGTCCCTGTAACTTCGACAAACCTGGATGGCTGAGCTCTGGCCACGGCAACCCCGCTCGATTGACACTTCAAGGCGGGGTACCTCGCGAGGTGCTCATGACGCAAGCCATGACGACCAAGGCCAGGCGGGCGCCAGCCGGGCGCCGGCCTACGCAGAGTCCTTGTTTCCTCTTCGGTGCAAAGGGGGAAAGCGCAGGCAAGAGTATCAAGCAAAGGCAACCATTTCGGTGCAACAAAACCAAGACCAGCAGGACGGCAGAACGGAGGTCATCCTGGAGCCCAAGCCGGCATCATCGTCAGGGTCTTTGGCAAGTGAGGACCAACTTTAGTCAGGATAAGTGTACTAGATGTTCCCCTTCAAAATGGCCAATTGTTGGCGCCCTTCCCACTCAATATTTGGGGAGAGGCCCAGGGCCTCCACCTATAAATAGGACTAGCCACCCATAGGGTAGAGGCATCTGAAAACAGAGGGGAGATCAACCCAAGGCATCGAAAGAACAAAGATAGAAAGATAGAGAGAGAGAGAGAAGCGACTGAAGTCCCCCTAGCAGTTCATCGCACCAGCCAAGAACAGCCCTCGCGAGGTTGTTCTTCCTTGTATTATTCATCATCAGCCCCAGAGGCAATCCACACACCACACACTGGAGTAGGGTATTACACCACAATGGTGGCCCGAACCAGTATAAACCTTGTGTCCTTTGTGTTGTTCTTTGTGTAGTTTTAGATCCTGGCGAGGCGGTGAGACATGGGTAGGCAGGAGGTGTGATCTCCGCGTGCACCCCAGAGTTCGAACCTTGAGGGTCTGCCGGAACCCGAAATCCGACAGACCTGGCCAGGCCTAGTGCCTTCTGAAGTGCTCTCAGTTTTGTATATTCTTTTGTCGGCGCGTTAATTTGCACTGGTGGTGAACTTTGATGCCCAGTGGATGTAATATGTGTGATAGCCATGATAGCCTAGCGTAAGTTGCTTGCTTATTTATTTCCTTGTTGTCTTGTTTATTTGTTTGCTTGTAGTCATTGCAGTTCTTTTTCCGTGGTTTGCTAGTGGCTGCAATAACCTATTTTTTAAAACTAGGCCACAATAACCATGGGCTAATATTTACTATAGTGACACTGGGCCTCCTACGGGCTGTAGAAACAGTGGGCCTTCTACGGGCCGTAGAAACAGTGGGCATTCTACGGGTCGTAGAAACAATGGGCCTTCTACGGGTCGTATCATCAATGGGCCTTATACAGGCCGTATGATCGATTGGCCAAACATGGGCCAATAACAGGCCGCATTATGGTCGTAAACGGGCTAGAGTTGGAATCGTCCGTTCATGGGCCGACCATAACGAGCCATCATTAATAGGCCGAATTTGATGACACTATGAAAACAGCCCAACGTATTAACGGACCACAAACGGGCCGACTGTAACCACGGGCTGAATTTGGCCCACAAGCAGAAAATGCAAGTAACGGACCATAAGTAAACAAATGCTGGAAATGAGCCCAAGAATAAATGGGCTCTTAGAAGGCCGAAAGATAACATGGGCTGGAAACGGCCCAACGGAATAACGGGCCGTTAGTGGGTGTAAAGTGATACATTGTTCATTATGGGCCAGTTTCACCACGGGCCGTTAATGGGTGCAAAGTGATATAGTGTTCATTACGGGTCAGTTTCACCTCGGGCCGTTAATGGGCCAAGTGTTACAAAGGGCCTCATATGGGCTGAAAGACGTCATGGGCCATACATGGGCCAGAAGTGAAAATGGACTGGAATCATATTGGATAGCCTAGATGACGCTACTGGGCCTAATTCAGATAGGCCGTAACGGGCCTTGGGTTAGCGGGCTGTAAATGGGCTATATGCAAAGAGGTCATTAACAGGCATTCCATGGGCCGGCCCGCCACCTTTTGACCAAGTCAAACGGGCCGACCTTTTCACAGGAACGGGCCTCTGTTGGCCCGTGCCACGTGCCGATGTATCATAGGCGCCTTCTCTCCAATGAGTGGATGACATCTGTCGCAACGATGAGCCGACACGTGTTTCCTCCAGCCAATGATGATTTAACACGTGGAAAATCCCCATTGGTCAGGGATGTTAACGGATTATTAGATCCAAAACCCGACCCGATAGCTTAACGACGTTCCGTTACGGTGGATGCCATGTGTCGGTCCCCTTGACAAAAGCACTTCTGTGACGCGCGATTTATCGTCATGGAAGTGGACACTTCCATGATGATAATTTTGGTAATGTCATGGAACACTTCTACGACAGGACAGGTATGACTATCTTGATTCTGTCATAAAATCGTCATGGATGTACATGCATGACAAAAAACGCGACCTACTGTGACAAACACGTATCATCACGGAAGTGTATTTTTTTGTAGTGAAGGGGGTCAGATTATAGAAACAACTGACTAACTCAAAGCTCAATTGCACAAGAATTATGAATTCCCAGTCAAGGGATCAGAAGCAACACTCTGATTAGGTATGGATAAGTTGAGTAGTCTTAGGGGTACAATCGACGACAATTTGATTAGTCGAGAACTAGCTCGAGTTAAAAAAGATGGTTGAGCCGAAAAGATAATTTATAAGGATCACCTGATGATTGTGGGCATTCGCAACATATTGAATCAACAGACTCAAAATGATAATGACAAAGGATTCCAACGAAGATTACTAGATATATGGAATTAACCATAATGCTGGAAGGTAAGAACATCAGTAGCAATAAGGTGCTGAGGATTTTTTAGAAGGTTAAATAGCATTTCGAAGAATTTTTGTGAATTACATGGATCAACTGAGGATGAGCGGATACTCAGTCAGTGCGAGAAATCATCCGTAGGGTGTAATCATGTGGTAAGAACTGCAAGGCAGTAGGCACAAAGTATTCTCGGAACAATATACAGAGTTTCGGGGTATCTTGTAATAACAAGATCAACTGGGAATAAAAGTAGGAATGACATGTGTATGTATTTATCCATAGGGATATTTTGGTGGTAGGGAATTGCAAAAGTGACATGCACAAGTGTCAAGAGATCATCGGAGAGTATCTTCAGAATCTTCTGGTGCACTAAGCAATCATCTGGAGTGAGGGGCTCTCCGGGAGGAAGTACTTATGAGAGCCTAGAGTCGGTGTTAGTAAAATCATTTAACCCGAATAGAGGAGAGATCAGAATCCCAGAGTAAAGATCAAGGAGTAAAAGATCCTCATGCCACCCAAATGGCGACGTGGGCCCGTAAGACACACCACCATGTTAGTAAAAGTTTTGTAGTGACTAGACTCGACTTTGGCCAAAGAGTGTGCAAGGGGATTCCTACAGGTAGTTGGCTCTGATACCAACTTGTGACACCCCTGGTTCAATGTACACTAATCATGCACGCAAATGTGTACGATCAAGATCAGGGACTCACGGGAAGATATCACAACACAACTCTAAAAGTAAAATAAGTCATACAATCATCATATTACAAGCCAGGGGCCTCGAGGGCTCGAATACAAGTGCTCAAACATAAACGAGTCAGCGGAAGCAACAATATCTGAGTGCAGACATAAGTTAAACAAGTTGCCATAAGATGGCTAGCACACACTGGGATACAGATCGAAAGAGGCGCAGGCATCCTGCCTGGGATCCTCCTAAACTAGTTCTGGTCGTCGTCAGTGTCCTGTACGTAGTAGAAGGCACCTCCAGTGTAGTAGGAGTCATCGTCGACGATGGCGTCTGGCTCCTGGGCTCCAACGTCTGGTTGCGGCATCCGAGGAGAAGAGGTAAAAAAAGGAGGAAAGAGGGAGCAAAGCAACTGTGAGTACTCATCCAAAGTACTCGCAAGCAAGGATCTACACTACATATGCATGGGTATATGTGTAAAGAGGCAATATCGGTGGACTAAACTGCAGAATGCCAGAATAAGAGGCGGATAGCTAGTCCCATCGAAGACTACGCTTCTGGCAGCCTCCATCTTGCAGCATGTAGAAGAGAGTAGATTGAAGTCCTCCAAGTAGCATCGCATAGCATAATCCTACCGAGCGATCCTCCCCTCGTTGCCCTGTGGAAAAGCGATCACCGGGTTGTCTCTGGAACTTGTCTGGGTGTGTTTTATTAAGTATCTGGTTCTAGTTGTCATAAGGTCAATGTACAACTATGGATCGTCCTTTTACCGAGGGACACGACTATTCAAATAGATAAACTTCCCTGCAGGGGTGCACCACATAACCCAACACGCTCGATCCCACTGGCCGGACACACTTTCCTTGGTCATGCTCGGCCTCGGAAGATCAACACGTCGCAGCCCTACCTAGGCACAACAGGGAGGTCAGCACGCCGGTCTAAATCCTAAGTGCACAGGGGTCTGGGCCCATCGCCCATTGCACACCTGCACGTTGCGAGGGCGGCCGGTGAGCAGACCTAGCAACCTCCATTGCAAAGGAAGTTGCGTTACGTGGTCCAACCTGGCGTGCGCCGCTCAGTCGCTGACGTCAAGAAGGCTTCGGCTGATACCACGATGTCGAGTGCCCATAACAGTTCCCGCGTAGTTGGTTAGTGCGTATAGGCCAGTGGTCAGACTCAGAACAAATACCAAGATCTCGTTAAGCGTGTTATTATGAAGTAACCGCGAACGCCGACCAGGGCCAGGCCCACCTCTCGCCTAGGTGGTCTCAACCTGCCATGTCGCTCTGCCACAAAGTAATAATCGGGGGCCGTCGGGAACCCAAGCCCACCTCTACTGGGATGGAGCCACCTGTCCTTCCAGCCCCCACATCGAAATCACTTGCGGGTACTTACGAGCCGACCCGACTTTAGTCACCATCTAAATAGTATGTATGTATAGTATATACCCGTGATCTCCTCCCGAGTGATCACGGCCCGATAGTATAGCCTAGCAGACAGACAAGAATGTAGGGCCACAGATGATAAACTAGCATCCTATACTAAGCTTTTAGGATTGCAGGTAAGGTATCAACAACTGTAGCAACAATGACAGGCTATGCAACAGAATAGGATTAACCGAGCAGTAACATGCTACACTACTCTAATGCAAGCAGTAGAGGAAAGGAATAGGCGATATCTGGTTATCAGGGGGGCTTGCCTGGTTGCTCTAGCAAGAAGGAGGGGTCGTCAACTCCGTAGTCGAACGGGGCAGCAGCAACGTCGGTCTCGTAGTCTACCAGAGAGAAGAGGGGGGAGAAACAATACACACAATGCAAACATAAGCATCACGATGCATGACATAACAATGAGCGGTGCTAGGTGTGCCCTAACGCGGCAGTAGGTGGTACCGGCGAAAGGGGAAAACATCCGGGAAAGTATCCCAGGTGTTTCGCGTTTTCGGATAGATGAACCGAAGGGGGAAAATTGCGTGTTCGCTATGCTAGGGATATGTGGCAGACGAACGAGCTATGTATCCGTATTTGTCTCATTGTTTTGAGCAACTTTCATGTACAAAGTATTTTCATCCGAGTTACGGATTATTTTATTTGATTTTTCAAAGTTTAAAGTATTTTCTGAATTTTCAGGAACACTATTAATTCAAATTTAAAAGGTGAAGTTGCTATGGGTACCCAGGGGTTTCCTAGCCTAGTGTATATCAGTGGGGTCAGGGGGATTTGGTTGACTGCTGACCAGGTCAATGATTGACCAATCAAAAGGGTCAGTGGATCCCACATGTAAGTGCAACATGTGTTAAATTATCTTACTTAAACAATTTACCTAGTGGGGGCCACTAGCAGTGGCACAACCATGCATCGGATGGAAGTGGATCCTCTAACGTGAAGGAGGGAAGTCACCTAAGGTACAATTCTCTAACTTCCCTCCTTCATTTCCATACGGTTAAAGCTAAAATGACTTGAATTAATTTGTAAATTACAAATCTACTTTATACATTTATAAAAATTACATACAAACAAAAATATGATGCAATAAAATTAATTTTAAATTTATTTATATCAACAGTAACTGTGTACAGTACCTACTTAAGTAGATAATACAACGTTCGCTACCGTATCTGTGACTTTCCTTCTCTATTTTACACTAGCTTGTACTGTAGTTTAGGTGACTTTCCTCCATGTTAGAGGATCCACTTTCGCATCGGATGTGCTTGGCTGCTTGCCATAGCTACCTCTCACGAGGCACAAAGCCATGGCGGCCATGGCCAGCAGCAGCAGCGCACAAGCAGCAACAGTAGGGAGCAGCGGCAGCCGCAGATAGCAGCAGCAAGAGGCAGCACCAGAGCAGCGGCAACAGCAGCAAGCAGAGCAGCACGGCTGCCAGCAGCAGAGCAAAACAGCGCGAAGAGTAGCAGGTAGCAGCGGCAGCGTGACTAGGAGAAGCAGCAGGCAGCTGTAGTGGCGGCAGCGCTAGCAGCGGCAGAGCACGGGTGGCTGGGCAAGGGCGCGGCCGGCAGGAGGCGGTTTCAGGGCAGGGAGCAGGAGCAAGCGAGCGGGGCGTGGCCACACGCAGGCGGGCACGCGCGGAGGCGCGGCCTATCGTGGCCAGGGAGCGCGGCGGGCGAAGCTCCGGGCAGGGGATGGGGCGGCGGCCACGACGACTATTTGGACCGGGGCTTGCTCCTACGAGATGCGGGAAACGCGGTGAGCAAAGTGGTGTTGGCAGGACGGGCTAGAGTGGCCGGAGTTGACCGTAGCGAAAAGCTGCGCGGCGACTGATGCACGGGTGTGAGGGCCACGGCGCTAGCTCAAGATGGAGCAAGCGGGCGCGCGCGTTAAGTTCTACAAAGCTCCAGGATCTCGGTGGAGCTCTCGGGTGGATTCATACGGGACTGAGGCGAGAACGAGCTTAGTAATGGCGGCGGCGAGTTCGGTTTACGGCGGGGAGGTGCTGCGACATCAAATACGTGCGGGAGTAAGAGGGGACAGCCCACAGCGTGGTCGACAAGTAGGTTAGTGGGCTCGGGGGAGGCTTGGTAGCGCCATCGAGGACGCGTCGGGGAAGCGACGAACGGCGCCGCGTGGTGGCGACCGGTGACGAGGTCGAGGTGTTAGGGACAAGCAAGGAGAGAGTAGATCTATAGTCACTCAGTGGCGATTTAGTTTGGATACAGACTTGATTACACGAATGGGGATCGAGAGTATCTAGGGTTCTTGCCGCCGTCGCCGGGTTCGTTGATCCACTGGATGAGGGGAACGGAGAGGCAGGGTAGCTTAAGTAGTGGAAGTAGATGGACCGGGCCGGTTGACCCACTCTGGGCCACAGTAGCGTGGGTTGCAGCGACGGGTGCGGTTGGGCCGAGTCCTTGCCCCGTTGGTAGATGGGACCGGGCCGTCAGGTGGAGCCAGGCCATCAGGGGGGTTAACATCCTCTCCTCCTTGAGACGAGGCTTGCCCCCAAGCCTCCGCATGGGGGAAGCGAGCTTGAAGCGCCTGCTTGTCCTCCCAGGTGGTGTCGAGCGCCGCGCCTGCCGACCATTGGACTTGGACTTGCTCGATCATGGTCTCGTTCTTCTTGCGCCATCTTGTTTGGAGGATCTTGATCAGGATCGCCGTGTCGCCTGCTTCTGATGGCAGAGTTGTTCAAGTTGGAGCGCATTGATGACGGAGCAAGTTGAGGAAGTAGCTTCATGCCCTTGGAGACGAATTGCCCCCGCGGTCGACGGAATTTCGATGAGTTTCGCATGCCAATCCACGGTCATGGGACTGTGCTCCTCGAGCCAATCCATGCCCAAGATTGCGTCGTACGTCCCGAGCGTCAGCACCTTCATATTCGTCGTGAACTAGTGCCCCTGGGTGCACCATTGGCACTGCGGCACACTGGCAGAGCAGGCAAGTGCTCCCCTATCGGCGACGCGCACCTGGTATGCACATGGGAGGGGTTGGACTCCTTGGATGGCCGCCGCCAGGCGCTCGTTGATGAAGGACGTGGTGATGCCGGAGTCCACTAGCATCAGGACCTCACGCCCCTGGATCCATGCTCGTAATTGGAACGCCTTGCTCGATATGCCCCCCGTCAGGGCCGGCTTGGAGATGGCCATGACCAATTCATCTTGAGTGGTTTCTGGCTGCTGTGGTGTGGATGTAGCATCGATACCGAAGAGTTCCAGAAGTTCCTCGACGACGTGGAGCTGGACTGACGTCGGGCAGGTGTGGTCGGGTCCCCACCGCTCGCCGCACTTGAAGCACAGCCCACGCGCTCTGCGGTAGTCGCGCAGAGCCTTGAGCTTGGTTGAGTCGGCTCGTGCGGCATCGGTGCCGCGGTGATCTGCAGCTGGAGCTGGTGGTGTCGCACGTGCCGGCGGGAGAGGCAGAGGAAGCGGCACGGTGAGCTTCGGTGGCGCGTCTGGAGGGCGCGTAGGTGCGGGACGAAGCACATCCGCACACGTGTTGTCGGCCACCTCCTCCTGAAGCAGCGCCAAGGCACCGGCCGTGTCCAGATCGGGCGGTCGCTGAACCATGACCATCGCTCGAATGTCCACCCGCAATCCTTCCACAAAACGGGTGAGGAAGTAAAATGGGTGAATAGAGTCCGAATAAGAGCTCAAATGGTTAATGATCAATTCAAATCGTTCGATAAAATCAGCTACAGTGGATGTTTGTTTAATCGTATAAAACTGTCGAATGAGCAATTGATGTCTATCACGACCAAATCACGTAGTTAACAGAGCAGAGAAGGATTCCCAATCGAAGCTATTGAGCTTCTTTTGGACAGACTGTAACCAAATGGCCGCGGGCCCAGAGAAGTTGAGGGCAGCCATGGGAACCCAGAAGGTTTTATGAATGCCAAACATGGAAAAATACTGCTCGCACATCGTTTTCCACATGTTCGGGTTCTCGCCCGTGAATTGTGGAAACGAAATGGAAGGATGGGCTTGTCCCAAACCCGCAAGCATCTGACTAGCATGCGCAAAAGGAGAAGGTAGGATTTCGATCTGACCATTGGTCGGGAGGGGCGGCGGCGTCTGGAATGACACCGCCGGCCTCCCCCGATGCAGATGGAATTCGACGTGGTCCTTAGACCCTTGAGGGGCGTCCTCATCGCCTCCCGCCAGGCCCACACTGTCGGTGGGCAGCACGGGCGGTGGCGCCGTAGTGGGAAGGGGTAGCGCGCTCCCGTTGGTGTCAGTGGAGGGAAGCGGGTGCGCCTGTTGGAGAGCGGTGACAGCGCCACCCAGATTGGAGACGCGGCGCTCCAGATCCGGCCGCCACGCGACGAAATCGTCGAGGCGGACAGTGACCGCGGTGAGGGCCGCGGTGTTGGCCTCCATCGTTGCGGTGAGCTTGTCGAGGTAGGCCTTCGCAGACGGATCCATGGCTTCAATGAGAAAACGACCGTGGCGGATCCCTCGAGTTTCGATGAGATGAGCCAGATCGGGCGGAAGAGTGGAGGTGTTGTGGCGACTGATACCAGATGTTAGGGACAAGCAAGGAGAGAATCGATCTATAGTCACTTACTGGCGATTTAGTTTGGATACAGACTTGATTACACGAATGGGGATCGAGAGTATCTAGGGTTCTTGCCGCCGCCGCCGGGTTCGTTGATCCACTGGATGAGGGGAACGGAGAGGCAGGGTAGCTTAAGTAGTGGAAGTAGATGGACCGGGCCGGTTGACCCACTCTGGGCCACAGTAGCGTGGGTTGCAGCGACGGGTGCGGTTGGGCCAAGTCCTTGCCCTGTTGGTAGATGGGACCGAGCCGTCAGGTGGAGCCGGGCCGTCAGGGGGGTTAACACGAGGCAGAGGCCACGGACGACGGGCGCGGCTCGGTCCGCCGCGGGGAGAGCAAGAGGAGGAGTTGGGGGCGCGAGGGGAGGGGATACGTCTAGGGTTTTTCGGTGAGGGGAGCTCACCGGCGGGATTTATAGGCCGGGGGGTCGTGGATGGGCGCCACGGCGAAGGCCTTGGCCGTGGCGGCCATCGACGGCGTCCACGCCTCCCCTGTGAACAGAGGAGGTGGGAGGGGCGCTGGCGGGCCAGCCAGGCCGGCTGGGCTAGTAGGGAAAGTTGGCCAAGCGGCCCAGGAGGGGTCTACCACCTTCGCCCCATTTGTTTTCTTTTTTTCTGTTTTAATTCATTCTTTACTGTTTTTCTTTAGTTACATAATATTTTTACTTTTAAATAAAATACCAAACTAGTTCCTAAAATAGTCCTTTTAAGTATAGTACTGCCACAATAATTCCTACACTGAAAGCAAATGGTTTAATATTTTATAATTTATAAAAAGCATTCAATTAATTAGTTAAGCCAGTGTTTTACTTATACTTGTGCATTTAAATATTTTATTACAATGCGGTTTCTCCACCATTACTACTTATGATTTATTTGTCACATTTATTACATTTTAGTTATAATGTTTGAAAACTTTTAACGTTTGAATTTATTTTAAATTTGAAATCGAACGGGATTTGAATCATCGTGAGATTAATGACATTAATCGTGGTGACATGGCATCATTAGTAGAGAGTTATTGTAGCTTAATTATCCAAGCGTTACAAGATTCTACAATTTCCAGCCCGTCGTCAATTTAAGCCCGTTAACGGCCCGCTAGGTCTTTGGGCCCAATTGCGGCCCGAGCTTCTTTCGGCATGTTAGCAGCCCATCATCAGTTCTAGCCCGTTAACATCCCGGAACATCTTTTGGCCGTTTCTCGGCCCATTCTGTAGTTGGGCCGATTCTAGCCCGTTGTTACTTTAGGCCTGTCCTCGACCCATTCGGTAAATGGGCCAACTCTTAGCCCATTTTGTCCCTCGGCCTATTAACGGCCCGCACAATAGTTGGGCCTTTGACTTTAGGTCCATTAGCGGCCCACGTTACACAGGGCATCATTTCAGCCCAATGCGACTTTCGGCTGTTAAAAGCCTAGTTTGCAAATTGGGCCTACTCTGGCCCATAACACTTTCGGCCTCTTGCCCGTAAAGTAAAAGGGCCGATACACAATTGACATTTATTTCGGCCTGCTAAAGGCCTGCGGGTCATTTCCATTTATACGGCCCTATCGAGCTTTAGGCCTGTTGACGGCCTGCCAAGAGCCGTTGTTAGGGTGGGCCACATCATTTGGGATCCACTTAATATTATTTTGACCAGCCCAATTAAGGTCCGTTTTGAGTACACCTGTTTGTTCGTTTGTATGGAGTCAAGGAAATGTTTGGGCGTGTTGGCCCCCGTTTCAATGATATGGCATATTCAAGAAATATCCTACTCTATACTATCGCCTCTAAAAAACATACAATATACAATAAAAAGACGGCATAGAAATGTAGAATAATCCTACACTATACAATAAAGAAATTACAGCCTAATATACCCACTGGGCATTATAGTTCGGCACCAGTGAGAATAAAGCATACACAAACAGCAAATTACATACATTGGACAAATAAAGCTCATACATCATGGACATGCATCAACAGAACTTACCATTTGAACTATAATCTCTTCAGCAAGTAGGATTGGCCGGATTCAGATAGCACAAATTCCAGTATGCAAAATCTCCAATTCCTTCATGGTTACCTCAGTGTCTTGTTTCATTTTTTTGACTCCTGCATCTAATACCTGCATGTCCAGTCTCAACTTGTTGATTGTACGTTGAGAATCATGTACACGTTGTCTTGCCACCTGTAGTTGATGCTCGAGAACATCAGCACATTCCAATTCCAATCCATAATCATTCGGTAACGGCCATGCCGCACTGCTCGTAGATCTTTGTGTTGATGTCACTTCATCCTGAAATGTTTCTGTAAGTACACATGACTAGGGCAAAAATATAGTTACAACAGTAAAGCGAGCAAGACAGACTATTTTGTACATGGAAAAATAGGATCAACAATAATGTTACACGTCATGAAGCATAATCAGGTGATATTTTAAAAATTATAAAAAATGTAGTCTATGCAACCTGCATACAGAAATCTCTCTTAGCTCACCAGAGGAGCATGATGTTGGGGCCCAATCCAAAACACAGACAAGTTACAAATTTAGACGAACTAACCTTGGGTTTTGTTGATGATGACTTCATGTAGGTGTTGAAGATGTGGATGCTCAATGTTGATTTAGATCATTCGGAGCTATACATTGGAGTGAGTTGCACTTTCAATACCTACACGGGTTAGTCCCACAAGGAACAAACAAGGATATCCATAGACATAGAGTTATGCACACACAAGATGATGTCCATGAAAGCATTAGGTTACCTTGTCCCTTGTCTTACCAACAAGAGTGTTTGTGACTCCTTGAACTAGTGCATGATGTGGAAGTTGTTTGCACTTGTCCTCACCAAAATAGTATGATTGAAGTGTGTTGGCGGAGTCACCCTCAAGAACTCCCTAGTTCTTCTTCTTTGGGATCCACATCATTTTGATGGAAATACTTGAGGTTGTAGTCGTACTTGATGAAGTAGAACTTGATGTAGTCTTGGGGACCCACTTGACCAAGGCCTTGGGAGCTTCTTCAAATGCATCAATCTCCTCTTGAAGCTTATCCTTGCCTTTTTGCTTGTGCTCTTATGGTGGAAGATCATCTTGATCTTGTGTCCCTTGGAAAGAAGTAGGATCATACTTCTCTTGTTGAGGAACAAACTTCGTCTTGGGGTATTGTCCCACTCAACTCCATTGGCATTGAACTTTTGTTCAAAACCAACACCTTGATTCTTCCGGTGCCTTCCTTGCTTGCGTACAATTTCCTCAAATTGCTTATTTCCTTCAAGGCTCTTGTAAACACCTTTCTCTATAATTCCCTTCAATAAGCTATTTTCTTGCTCAAGTGTAACTTGGCTTAGAGAATCATTAGTGGAATCAAGAGAACTACTAGAAGCAACAACATTGGATTTAGCATGTTTATTGTTACTACTAGAAGAAGAATCTTTCTTACTTTTGTTGCTAGATTTAACTTGTGGCATGTAAGTGGACAAGAGTAAACGCTTGGCAATGTAAGAAGAACTTTTCTTGCGAAGATCATCATTGATTGCCTTTAAAAATTCATGCTCTTGCTCAAGGTTGAGCTTTTCAAAGCGTAACTTCTCATGAGTCTTTAAAAGTTCTTGATGATCTTCCAAGGTAGTTTGATGAGCTAACTTGAGAGTATTTAGCTCTTTAGTTAGACGCTCAATCTTCTCCTTATCATTGTCATTCGGTTTATCTTGATTAGCATTATTAATTGACGTTTCATCATAGTATTCATCACTAGAGTTTTCAACAAGTAAATCATCATCACCTAACAAATCATCTTCATCACTATAGAAATCAAAATACTCGGGGTGTGATACATTTGGGCCTTTATCCATGAAGCATCTTCCAATTCCTTCATTTGGTGAGTCAAATATGTCATAGGAGTTGGTTGACACAAGTTCTAGACCGGCAACACCTTCATCTTGAGTATATTCGGAGTCGGAGTGACAACTTCTTTCGAAGTGATGGTCGGAGTCGGAGCCGGATACCCATTCACCAACTTGAGCTTGATGTCTTCGCTTTGTGTAGCTCTTTGATGATTTGTCCTTCCTTTCCGAATCCTTGCTTCTCCGGGAGGTTCTTCATTCATAATGATCATCTCTACTCCTTCTCTCTCTTGGTGGTGATTCTTCTCTTCTACTTCTTATTTTAGGTGAATCTTCTCTCCTTTTGTAGGGAGTTGTACACTCATTGGAGTAGTGTCCGGGTCTTCCACAATTGTAGCAATTACGTTCACGACTCGAAGATATTTTGTCATTGTAGGACCTTGACTTGGAACTTCTTTCCTTGCTTCTACTCTTGTAGAACTTGTTGAAGTTCTTCACCACTAGGCTCAATTCTTCATCGAAGGTCTGTTTCTCACTTGATGATGTAGGAGCATCACATGAGGCTTTGTAAGCACCACTTGACTTGTTGTGAAGTTCCTCTTTATCCTTGAGTGACATCTCATGAGCAACAATTCTTCGAATGATTTCCGTTGGCTTGAGATCTTTGTAATTTGGCATCATTTGGATCAATGTGCACACGGTATCATATTTTCCATCCAAGGCTCTTAGGATCTTCTTGATGATGAATCTATTGGTCATCTCTTCACTTCCTAAGCCGACAATCTCATTTGTGATGAGAGCAAGCCTAGAGTACATTTCAGTGACACCTTCACCATCCTTCATTTTGAACTTGTCAAGTTGACTTTCAAGCACATCCAATTTGGATTCTTTGACGGAGTCGGTACCTTCGTGCATATCAATCAAAGTATCCCAAATTTCCTTTGCATTCTCAAGGCGGCTGATTTTGTTGAATTCTTCGGGGCACAATCCGTTGAAGAGAATATCACAAGCTTGAGCGTTGTATTGCAGCATCTTCAACTCTTCCGCGGTAGCTTCAGCTTCAGGGTTCGGTTCTCTCCCATCAAAGAATTCACCTTGCAAGTCAATACACACAATAGCCCAAACGGTGGCGTTATGTCCAAGAATATGCATTTTCATCTTATGCTTCCAACTAGCAAAATTAGTACCATCAAAGTAAGGACCTCTACGGTGGTAATTTCCCTCGCTAGACGCCATACTCTCCTAGGTTGTGAAACCAAGGCTTTGCACCATTAGCTATGGAAATCAAGGCAAATGGAGACCATAGCCCTGATACCACTTGTAGGATCGAAAGTATGTCTAGAGGGGGGGTGATTAGACTACTTGACCAAATAAAATCTAGCCTTTTCCCAATTTTAGTTCTTGGCAGATTTTAGCAACTTAGCACAAGTCAAGTAATCAACCTACACATGCAATTCTAAGAGTATGGAAGCGGAATGTAAATCATTGCATATGAAGGTAAAGGGGAGGAGTTTGGAGGGAGAAAACACAATGTTGACACGGAGATTTTTGGCGTGGTTCCGATAGGTGGTGCTATCGTACATCCATGTTGATGGAGACTTCAACCCATAAAGGGTAACGGCTGAGCGAGTCCACGGAGGGCTACACCCACGAAGGGCCACGAAGAAGCAACCTTGTCTATCCCACCATGGCCATCGCCCACGAAGGACTTGCCTCACCAGGGTAGATATTCACGAAGTAGGCGATCTCCTTGCCCGTACAAACTCCTTGGTTCAACTCCACAATCTTGACGGATGCTCCCAAGTGACACCTAACCAATCTAGGAGACACCACTCTCCAAAAGGTAATAGATGGTGTGTTGTTGATGAACTCCTTGCTCTTGTGCTTCAAATGATAGTCTCCCAACTTCAACTCTCTCTCATAGGATTGGATTTGGTGGAAAGATGATTTGAGTAGAAAGCAACTTGGGGAAGGATAGAGGTCAAGATTCATATGGTTGGATCTGAATATCTTGGCCTCAACACATGAGTAGGTGGTTCTCTCTCAGAAAATGAATGTTGGAAGTGTAGGCATGTTCTAATGGCTTCCTCCCACGAATGAGGAGAGGGTCGAGGGGTATATATACCCTCCACACAAAATCTAACTGTTACACACAATTTACCAAACTCGGTGGGATCGAATCATAAAACTCGGTCACACCGATTTAGTTCATAATGTGACCGTTAGGCATTTCAGTGGGACCGACACGTCAACTCGGTGGAACCGATTTTGTTAGGGTTAGGGCATAAAGTAATCTCGGTGAGACCGATTACACAAACTTAGTCGAACCGACTTTGGTAATAAGCTACACAGAGAGTTCGTCAGGCAAACTCGGTGGGACCGATTCGCTCATCTCGGTGGGACCGAAACGTTACGAAAGGGAAACAGGGAGTTTGCATTGCGAACTCGGTGGGACTGATCGCTCATCTCGGTTAGACCAAAATGTTACAAAGGGAAACAGAGAGTTTGCAATACCATCTCGGTGAGACCGAGATCCCTATCGGTGAGACCGAAGTGACTAGGGTTTCTGGCAGTGGCTATGTCAAATGAACTCGGTGGCGCCGGATGGATCAAATCGGTGGGGCCGAGTTTGACTTTTGGTTTGGGACATATGTGGATAAGAGAAAGTGGTTGAGGGTTTTTGGAGCATATCACAAAGCATTTTGAGCAAGCAAGCCATTAAGCAACACCTCATCCCCTTTTAATAGTATTGACTTTTCCTATAAACTCAATATGATCTTGGATCACTAAAAGTAAAATGTAGAGTCCTGAGCTTTGAGATTGAGCCAATCCTTTGTCCTTAGCATTTTGAGGGGTCCACATTCTTAATCCATGCCATGCCAATCATTGAACTTTCCTGAAATATTCATCTTGAAATAGCATTCATTTAATGAGCTATATGTTGTTAATCATTACCAAAACGACCCAGGGATAGTTGCACTTTCAGCCGGCATCCCTGATAAAGCAGGGCCTCTATCGTTTCATCTCCAAGAATAATGAGTCTTTTTTCATCATAATTTCAATGGTCACTTGGGGGCTTCCTGATTGTATTCGAATCATAGCTGTGAATATCCCTCTTGATCAGTGCAATGCCAAAACTTATGGTCACTTGGGGGCTTCCTGACCATATTTGAATCATAGCTGTGAATATCCCTATTGATTGGTGCAATGCCAAAACTTATGGTCACTTGGGGGCTTCCTGATCGTATTCAAATCATAGATGTGAATATCCCTCTTGATCGGCTCAAAGCCACAAACCATTTGGGGGCTTCCTGCTCGTATTCGAAGCATAGCTAACCCCTTTGGGTCCTGCTTGTATTCGAAGCATAACTATGAACTAACCCTTTTGGTCCTGCTCATATTCGAAGCATGACTATGAACTAACCCTTTTTCCGGCTCTTACGCCATGATTACAAAGCACGTGGGGGCTTCCTGTTCAAACATAGGTGTATTCACCAAAGAGAACATAGCGTTACTACCCTCGTGAGCTGGTTTTGGACGTTAAGTCGCAAGTATATAATGATTTTATGTGCTTAGAGCGTTGTGCTCTAAGCTTTGGGATATTACCCCCTGCTGTAGGTGGCGTGATAAGCCGGCGGTACAAATTAATTGAACATGGCGTTCTATTTTCAGTCTTTGGGGTGTAACCCTTACTGCATTGGTATCATAAGCCGGCAGTACGATTCAATATCAAAGGTATGCTATTTTTTATAATTATACATGATTATGTTTAAAACAGCCCTTGTCATGAACTATTTTAGTCACCGGTGGCTTTATATGGGTATTATGACCCACCCTGCGGTAAACCGCCGGGGCCTTGCAATTTACTTGTGTGCAGGGTAAGATTAAATTTCATCTGCATAAATCAACATCATCATAAGGATATTATGATAGATTCCGAATGGCGGATCAAATAGTGCTGAGCAAAACACAAACATGCACGATGGCACGATAGAGCAAAGTTTTTACTAGCCTATTACATGACTCAATGAGCCAAAATGCTTAAGTGTTTTTCAGAAGATCAAATGTATGAACCACCCAGTGGATCAATCTTCTTGGCCCTGACGGCTTGAAGCTTCTGGATCATCGCTCTCCAGTTCTTCGTCCTACTCTGCTGTCTGGAAGTCAGGTGATGACCAGTCAATGCCACTTAAGGTTTGGAATTCAGCTTCATCATCTATAAGCTCAGACGGGTCAACTTCAGGAGCGAAAGTATGCTTACGGATTGGGGGAATTAGATCCATCACTTTATAAGCCGGTGTAGGCGGCTTCTGATTTTCCATGTCATAAGCCGGTTGATATCTTGAAAGATCTGTCTCACTGGCAATCAGGCTGGCCAAGGGACGTATCTCCTTCATGCAGGCGGCGAAGTCTTTCTTCTCAAAGGGAGTGCCATCTTCTTTCAAGCTTGGATACCCGGTAGATATATTGGCCGGGTCTAGCTCTGGTAGCCAGGCCTTGGCCCGGCTTAAAGCTTTCACAGCATCGGCTCTTGCAGATGATCGCTTCATCTCGTTAAACCTCTCAGGCAGAACAGAAAGCTTCTTCAAGACATCAACAAGAGAGTAGGTGCTTGATTAGTCGGAGAAATTGTGGCCAGTGCATGCTGAGTTCCAGTATATAATTGTTCAACAAGTGTGTAAACATCCTTCAGCTTCACAAGCATCACTTGACTAAGATTGGTGCTCCTGAGACCTGAATAATAATCATGGATTGGTTAGAGGCGGCTTATACAGTAAAGGAAGAGATTCAAATTTGATGCTAGCAAGGCGACTCACCAAAGATAGCAGAAACAATCTCGGATACATGGTGTTTTAAGATGTTCAGCTCAAAGGCCACGTCCTAAAGAGCCGCCTCCGCCTTTTCAGCCCGCTGTATCAAGGCAGTTTTTTCTCCAGCCCAGGCATTTCTTTCAACCTCAAAGCCGGTCTTTAGTTTTTCTTTTCAGCCACTCTAAACTGGAATTTTGAGTCGGCTTTCCAGGTCTCAGATTCTTGCTGCTCCAGCCGAGCTTTCACGTCAGTTAATTGTGATTCAAGTTGAGCAGTGGTAGCCTGTACATACACCGGTTCAAAATCATGATTCAGATTTGGATTACAGACATGAAATCCCAAGCCTTTTGCAAAGCAACAACACTTGGCACTTGGGGGCTAATGCATATTGCTTGTCTTTTTTACTACTTTATGATGACCCGTTTGTGCCGAAAACGGTCACAGTCGGTTCGTGGGGGCTACACAAGTAAGCTCTGATTTATCAACAATGATGCAAAGGAACGGCTCATTCATGCTGATTAAACCGGCCCTTGGAGGCTACGGATGCAGTGTTAATCATTACAGATCTGCTTTAACCCGGATGGTGTAAGACGGGTTTTGAAGGGTTCTATCAAGGATGCTATTTATATTCAGGGTTATTCTAAGTCTACAGCATATTCAATCCTATCATACACAATAGACTTGGGGGCTAATAGGATATGCATATTCAGTAAAGAATGAGTTCATACCTCATATTTCTGATGCATCTGTTTCACCATGTCAACTTCAAGGTCTCGGCTGGTGTGCACTTGATTGAGGTAGCCAGAGAATACTTCACTAACATTCAATTGAGAGTAGTTGGCGACGTCAAATCTCACTTTTCGCCTCTCAATGTGTTCTTCCTTGGCGGAGTGCTTGGCCAAGACAGTAGGTCTTCCCAGCTCTCTAAAGCCGGTGCTGGTAATCACCACATCATCATCATGTGTCTCAGCTATTTTCATTGGGCTTGAGGGTTCGGTATTCAAAGGATTGTTCTTCGTCTAGTCAATGGAAGGGTCAGGAACTTCTGGGGGAATGTCATGAATAGTTTCTTCTGGTTGTGGCACGGAGGTGTCAGGCGCTGGAGTTTGTTGCTCCGATTCAACAACTTTGTGGTCTTCAGCCGACTTAGTCACCCTTGCCTTCTTACTAGGCTTGGCCTCCACTACATAGGTCATGAGAGGTTAGCGTAAATAGATAAAGGAGTATAAGAAGCAAATAATAAGTATTTGTTACTACCCAGGAGCAGTTTTGAAAGCTGACAACTGGGCTACGATGAGTCGCCGGAAGAGGAGCGAGAAGTCTCCTGATAATTTGAATCGGAAGAATCAAGTGGCTGGCGAATGAGCCCGCCAAAGGATAAAAAGAGTTCAAATTTAGGATGACCTCGTTTTGACGCTTCCTTTGAGTGTTCGGTAAGTCGGAAGATAATTCTTCACCTCCGTTGGTTCGAGTCTGTCGCCGGCTCTTGCGCTGCTGTTGCTTCAAAAGAAAGTGAGGATCCACATGAGCTAAGGGGTGTGAAAAGCTTACTTTCCGGGTTACTCTTCGAATTTTCTGTCTTGGCTCGAAGTCGGAGGAAATGATAGTTACCTCTTCCTCGATTTCTTGGCTAGCCCTCGTGTCATCCTGATGATAGTCAATGTCAATAAGATAGTTGAAAAAGGAGCCAAGGCAATCAAGAGCTACCTCCGACTCAGATCTGTCGTTCAGTTCAAACGGCTCAGAAGTACTGGATTTATTCTTATTCCTCTTGGCGGTTTTCATGGCGGCTTTCTTGGCAGCCCTGGCCTTCTTGGCAGCTTCATGGTCATATTTCTTCTTCCAAAAATCAGAGTCAGCCTGTGAAAATCATCAAAGTTGAGTTAACAGAGTATTTGAAGGATGAAGTTAAAAGTAAGTAATTTAAAGACTCACATCTGGGGCGGGTTAAGCATGTAGAAAGGGTTTAGACCCAGTTTTATGCAGTCTTCCAAGTCTTCATTCAAAAGGCTCTTCGTCATTTCATTAATGGAAGCATCAGTCAAGCGCACGGAGTTGTGGCGTAATGGATCCTTCTTACCACCCGTGTAAGTACACATTAAGCCAGTTCGGCGACTCAAGGGTATGATCTGCCATGCAACCCAGCATCGAACCAAGTCAATGCCAGTTAAACCGTTTCCTAGCAGAGCCTTGACCTTTGAAATGGTGGGGGCGAGCTTTTTATGTTCAGCAGCGGTCAGCTTATCAGGAAGATGATGTTTTGAGTCAAGATGTTGGGCACGGTAATCCGGCAGTGGATTCTCGTCAGCCGGAGAGGTGTCTTTGCAATAGAACCATGTCTGGTTCTAATCTTTGGGATGACTCAGCAAGCGAGCATAGGGGAAGATAGCATCTCTTCTTCGTTGAATTGAGATTCCGCCAAGCTCCAAGCTGGGTCCGTTCCAAAACTCGTTTTGGCAGTTCATATAAAAATATTCCCTAAACAGTTCAACGCTGGGCTCCTCTTGAAGGTATACTTCACAAAAAACTTGAAAGTTGCAGATATTTGACACGGAATTGGGTCTGATATCTTGAGGATGAAGCTCAAAGAAATGCAGAACATCTCGGAAAAATTTAGAGCTGGGTGGTGAGAAGCCCCGATTCATGTGGTCACTAAAGACAATGACCTCATCATCCTTTGGCTGAGGTTTTTCTTCTTCTGGATTGGGGGTGCGATAATGCATGACAGTCTTTTCTGGTAAATAACCAGTTTTCACAAAGTCCTTAAGCATCTCCTCAGTGACAGTGGAGGGAACCCAGTTACATGAAGTGGATGTCTTCGGTGGCATTGTGAAGAAAGAAGTCTAAAAGAAAGAATAGTTTGCCGGTTTAAGTTGATTCATTCAAGCCGAAGGTAAAACAATACAGTACATATTTAGAGTGGCGGCTTAAAAGGGGCCTAATGACATATGACTAGCTATAACTGGTGATGTAAGCCGCCATGACAATACTGATAGTTAAGATCTATCAAGAAGGAAAATTTCGCTAAGTGATGGACAAACAGGTTTCAGAGACTGAGGCTATAATTTTGGATATGTGGCAGTTCAGAAAATGTAGTAAGTTCTAAACCTAAAGTAACAGCAGAGGAGTTCGTGTGCTCTGATGAGATCTTCTATGAAGGAAAAAGTGTTCTGGTATTAGAAACAACAGCTAAACTGCTACCGCACGAGTTTTATACTATCTTCAGATCAAAAGCTACGGGGTGGAAGAAGAACAATGAAGAACAGCCAAGAACACCGAAGAACAGGGCTAACCCTAATGCAGATCTGACACAGGGGAGATGAGCACTTATAGATGCAGATGGAGTGCGGTGGTGCGCCAGCATTCTCTAGACCAGTCAGGTTGATGCAGCGGCCTGAGTTAGTGCAGCGGTCGGAGGACGGCGGCGGCGAAGCTCGAAGTGGTAAAGGAGTCGTGAGAGGAAGAAGAAGACGAGAAGGAAAGGGGGAAAATGAAATGAGGGTTGTCGACCCTATTTATAAGGAAAAAGATAACAGGTGGGCATGAAAACGAGGAGGCCAAAGAATGATTATCCAGCTGCTCGGACGCCTCGATTTTCAGGATGGTTATTAAAGATAAAGATCCGTCAAGATATATTGGATATTGTGTAAAAATTAATGACAGGTGACGTCATGGTGGGTTACCACAATCGCAGGAGATGACGTCATGGCGGGTTATGAGATCTCGCACAAATGAAGAAGGAGGGATTTTTTCTAAGTGTTGAAGATTAACATGAACGAGTTCAAGTCAATTTGGGGCCTAATGTTGGGGATATGACTATTTGGTATGACCCGCCCAGGAGGGGCCGGGTTATACCTATGGTGGTTCATAATATGAAGCCCATGAGGATATTGAAGATGGCGGTTCACGAAGCAAGGGCCCAAGGCCCAAGGGCGACTTAAGGCCCATAGGGGTAAACCGCCATATGTGTGTGACTTATATTGTAAGGCAAGTATAGTTAAGTCACCGAGCTGGTCGCGTTGTCTATGAGCCGGCTGGGACTTCGTGAGCCGCTGGGCGTCAACCTGTGTATATAAAGGGACGACCTGGTGGTGATTCAGGGCAAGAAACAAGAGATCGAAAGCTAGATCAAGCATATTCGCTCCCTGGTAATCGAGACATAAGTAATACCACCTCAAACTGAATTAGGCCTTTACCTTCACCGCAAGGGGCCGAACCAGTATAAACTCATGTGTCCTTTGTCCCTTTTAACCCCTTTAAGCTAACCTAGTTGCGATGGCTCCACGACTAAGTCCTCACACTAGGACATCTGCCGTGACTATTCCACGACAGGGTTGATAAAGGAAATCTTAAGAAGAGGCGTCGCCGCCCCCACTTCTGACATCTGTCAGAGCCTCGCCAGGTTCCTCATTGCCACTACAATAGAATTTCCCAAGCAGCATGCTGACATGGTCTTCCACGGCTTCCGCAAGGCCATCGTGGGACTCTTCGGGAACGGGGCCTATCACTTTGCTGAGTTGAAGGAGTGGTCGCGGTGAAGGAGGTGGCTGAAGACACGAGTCGTTGCCACGGAGAAGAGATCGCGACACTCTTCCTCTAGGATGTCGTCCACCTTCCGGGCCCCGTCCTCAAGCTCCTCCACAAGTTTGATGGAGAGCTGGGTGTATCCAGCATCGCAAGCGACAAGAAGGGCCTCAAACTTCTCATAGTAGATAGAACTTAGGGCCTCGCAGGCCCTGAGCTCAAGGGATGAGAGCGTGACACAGTCTGCCGCCGCCCTCACGTTGACATCCGGCTCGATCTTCTTCTCCTTGGTGTCCAGCTGAGCGTTGACCTCGAAGACATGCTTTGCATGAGACTCCTGGGCGTCGGACCCTGGCGCTTCAAGGCCTCCACGCACTCACGTTCCTTGGCCTGCTCGGTCATCACCGCCGCCAGGTCCGATTCGTGGGTTGCGAGCTTCGCCACGCGAGCCTTGAGATCGCCCACCTGCAGCTGGAGCCTACCCGCATCCATAGCCCGCCCATCTTGGATCGCCTTTAAGCTGGCCTCCGCCTCTGCGCAGCGCTTGGTGGCTGCCTCGGCCTCAGCATGTGCAGCCTCGCGAGCCGCCTTCGCCTCGGCGGCCTCCTGCTCGCTCTGCGCAATGGCAGCCACGGTCCGGCTCTGGGCCAGCTTGGAGGTGGCATCGAGCTGGTACCACCTGGCCGCAAGCTTCAAGTGCTCCTTAGCGAGGCACCCCTTGGCGTCTCGAAGGTCTGCCCCAAGACGATCAAGCGCGACTTGGGCGTCGGTCAGAGCCCCACGCCTGAGCAAGGCACCACCGCTCACCAATGCGCTCGTCCGGCCCAGGACCGGCGTCCACAGCCACCACAGTCGAAGGAGCCCTGGTAGAGCTTGCCTGGGACGTAGAGGGCCTCGGGCCTTCCCCTCCTCCCATTTGCCGCGTCACACCCGGAGTATTCGCCATGTCGGTTGCGGGAGCTTCTCGGATGGCCGAGGCCAGGGGATCCTCCATAGCGCGCTCCGCGACGCTCCCTGCGACAATGGCGGGTGCGGCTGGAGGGGGCTTGAGCGCCGAGTCATCCCCAGTCATCGTGCCCGTGCTCGTGTCAGGCCTTGTGAGGGGCTTGCCTCCATCCTTTGGAAGTGGTCCTTGGGGCCGGTCGGCGGAGGAAGGGACGATTACACCCTCCCGTGGCTCCGGAGGGGTCCTGGGCATTTCTGCTGCGCTTGGGTGCCCCGCTGCGGCACCTGAGAGGTGCAGGGTCTTCCCGCACTGCTAGGACTCAGGCCAGGCGACGGCGCCGCCTTCAGAACAGGAGGCGTCTTCCGCCTGGCCGTCTTCTTCTTCTTTTCCTCCGGGCCGTCGCCCTGGCACCTGCATCAACAAGCGGTTAGCTGGAGCCGCGTTGGGTTACAGACCCTGGGCGCAAGAATGAATCCGGGAGCATACTCGTCGTGTGCGTTCCATTTTCTCTTCTTCTCGATGGCGGATGACTCATTGCCACCACCCTTGTGCGTCGCCCCAACATCGTCCATGGGGAGTGCGGCATGGCCTTCGGTGAGCCCAGCTATGTCCCCGCCCTCCTTGGGGGCCTGGAAAGGCCCTTGAAGGGGCTCGGCGGACTCGCCAGAGCTGGCCCCCACTGCTGGTGGCTGGGCGGCCGCGGTGCTGATCCCCGCCCTTCCTGCCGCGTCGGCGGGCCTAGGAGACGCCGCCTGGGGCTGCTCACCCACGCTGTCATCATCGTCCGTAAGGTCGTGAAGGTGATGGTGCGGTGGCGCCCGACCGGCACCGTCCCCCTCCTCCGTCTCCTTCGAGTCCTCGTTGTTATTGTCCTCACTAGAGGATAGCACCAAGTGGAAGGATTCCTGCGAGGGCCGCCTCATCCAGCCGATGTGAGCCCCCAATCATGGAAGGCGGGCATCACCGCGGCCAGCTCTGCCTTCTCTCTGTGGCTGTACAGCGGGGATGCGCCCTCAGGAGGGTCCTCACAGGTGTAGCCGAGCAGGGTCCCCAAGGCCCCATTCAGCTCTTAGCTGTTAGGCCGGCGACGTGCAACCTCATCGGGTCCTCCGCACCGTCAGGCTACCACGCGAGCCGCGAATGTGCCTGGAGCGGCGCGATGCACTACCCCAGGAACTCCTTGATGATCTTCACCCCTGACAGTTTCACGGCCCCATGCACGGCAATCCCCTCCAGGATGGGCCCCGCCCACGGGTCGGTAAGTCTCTCATGGCCCCACCCAGGGTTCTGCTCAGGCTGGCCCACCGGGATCGTCAGGAGCGGGCTGACCCGACATGCGTCCATGAAGAACCAGCGTTGCCGGTAGCCATCCGCCTTCTTTCAGGCCTTCAGGTGGCCGCCCCTGCCCTTGACATTGACAAAGGAGATGCACGCGAAGCGCTGGTCCTGGGCAGTGAACTACAGGCTGAAGAAGTGGCGGAAGCGCGCCACCGAGGGCCTCACGCCCACGAAAGCCTCACAGTAGAAGGAAAATATCGCCAGGAGGAGAATCGAGTTGGGTTGGAGATGAAGGGTGTGGATCCGATAATGGGTAAGGATGGATTAGAAAAATTCGGAGAATGGGGGACCAACCTGACGTAGACGCTGTGGAGGAAGAAGGGGTAGGCGGACTCCCCCAGGCTGATACGCACTCATGAGCCTGGCCAGATCTTGGTCGCCTGCTCCTCATTCTTCGTGTCGGCCACCATCGGGAGCACCGGGCTCAGGTTCACCTCCTCAGCGAAAGATGAAGTTAGGAGCGCTAGCGCGGAGATAGGTGGGCTCGCACTCGGAGCCGCGGGTTTCACCTTCTTGCCGCCGGGGGCCATCAGAGCGTCGCGAGTGCTGGTGAGGCGGAGAAGGAGATGCACTCGAGAGTGGATCGCGAAGAGTCGAGGGCTGCAGGAAGAAAAAGGAAGAGAGATGCGGAGCAGAGGAAGAGCAGTGATGGCCCCGCGCAGCGCCCCCAGGCTTTATGTCTGCCTGGGAAATTGCCGAGGCGTCATGGAGGAATTGGGGGCATCCCGCGCCCTGTCGCGTGCCACACGTCGAGCCTGGCCCGTAGGCGGTTAGGGCCGACATTGTTTCGCCCCCTTCTTCAACGGGCGGAGTCGTGCGTGCCGCGGGCCCGAGGGCTACTGTCTGGACCATGGGACTGGTGGTACCCAGGCCCGTCTACCTGCAGCCTAGTGCGCGGCGCCACCAGAAGGCCCAAGGCTGGCCCATCGCCAGGACTTCACGAGCAAGACCCTCGCAAGGTGCGCATCATCAAGTGACGTCAAGAGCATTGTGAGGCTCTCTCGCAAGACGGCCTCTCGAGGCCCTCGCGGAGGCATACAAATCAAGGATCAAGTAGCGGAACCGCGCGGCCCTGCGTCTTCACGTGGGTCACACATGGAGGCTTTCCTCTTTCGTCCTAAGGGAGCAAGGGCAGCGCTTCAGTTCCCAAAGCAGTTCCCAAAGGTTGACCGTTTGGTGCAACAAGACCAGGACGGCGGGCTCGCCGGGACAAAGGTCATCACCGAGCCCACCGGCGCGTCATGGCGGGAAGCTTTAGCAGGTGAAGACCACCTTTGGTCAGGATAAGCTGTAATCCTACCCCCCTCGAATTGGAGGTTGTGGCAACCCTTCCCACCTTGCATTTTTAGTGGAAGAGGACCTAGGCCGGTATAACTATAGGCATGGCACCACCGTAAAGGAGGATCTGATCCGGTCGATTCCTGGCATCCTCCCGAGGTTGCTCACCTTCCCCTTGTACACTCTTGTTCTGTTGGGGATCGTTGTAGAATTTAAAATTTTCTACGCATCACCAAGATCAATCTATGGAGAAACTAGCAATGAGAGAGAGAGGGAGTGCATCTTCATACCCTTGAAGATAGCGACACGGAAGCGTTGCAATAACGCGGATGAAGGAGTCGTACTCGTAGCGATTCAGATCGCGGTGGATTCCGATCTAAACGCCGAACAATGGCACCTCCGCGTTCAACACACATGCAACTGGTGACGTCTCCCACGCCTTGATCCAGCAAGGAGGAGGGAGAGGTTGAGGAAGAAGGCTCCAGCAGCAGCACGACGGCGTGGTGGTGCTGGAGCAGTGGTTCTCCGGCAGGGCTTCGCCAAGCTCAAATGGAGGAGGAAAGGTGTTGGAGAGGGGGAGGGTTGGGCCTTCGATGTCGTGTGGCTGCCCTCCCTCCCCCCTCTATTTATAGGGGGGAAGGGGGCCGGCCCCTCTAGATGAGATCTAGAGGGGGGCGGCGGCCAAGGGGAGGGGGCTTGCCCCCCAAGCCAAGGGGGGCGCCCCCTTTAGGGTTCCCCCCCCCCCCAACCCTAGGCGCATGGGCCCTAGGGGGGTGGCGCCCAGCTCACTTAGGGGCTGGTTCCCTTCGACATACAGCCCATAGGGCCCTCTGGGGCAGGTGGACCCTCCCGGTGGACCCCCGGAACCCCTCAGGTGGTCCCGGTACAATACCAATAAACCCCCAAATACTTCCGGTGACCGTATGATGACTTCCCATATATAAATCTTCACCTCTGGACTATTCCGGAACTCCTTGTGACATCCGAGATCTCATTCGGGACACCGAACAACATTCGGTAACCACGTACAAACCTTCCCTATAACCCTAGCGTCATCGAACCGTAAGTGTGTAGACCCTACGAGTTCGGGAATCATGCAGACATGACCGAGACAACTTTCCAGCCAATAACCAACAGCGAGATCTGGATACCCATGTTGGATCCCACATGTTCCACGATGATCTCATTGGATGAACCATGATGTCGAGGATTCAAGCAATCCCGTATACAATTCCCTTTGTCAAACGATACGTTACTTGCCCGAGATTCGATCGTCGGTATCCCAATACCTCGTTCAATCTCGTTACCGGCAAGTCACTTTACTCCTTCCTTAATGCATGATCCCATGACCAAATACTTAGTCACATTGAGCTCATTATGATGATGCATTACTGAGTGGGCCCAGAGATACCTCTTCATCATACGGAGTGACAAATCCCAGTCTCGATTCGTGCCAACCCAATAGACACTTTCGGAGATACCTGTAGTGCACCTTTATAGCCACCCAGTTACTTTGTGACGTTTGGTACACCCAAAGCATTCCTATGGTATCCACAAGTTGCACAATCTCATGGTCTAAGGAAATGAAACTTGACATTAAAAAAGCTTTAGCAAATGAACTACACGATCTTGTGCTATGCTTACGATTGGGTCTTGTCCATCACACCATTCTCCTAATGATGTGATCCCGTTATCAATGACATCCAATGTCCATAGTCAGGAAACCATGACCATCTGTTGATCAACGAGCTAGTCAACTAGAGGCTCACTAGGGGCATGTTGTGGTCTATGTATTCACACATGTATTAGGTTTCTGGTCAATACAATTATAGCATGAACAATAGACAATTATCATGAACAAGGCAATATAATAATAACCATTTTATTATTGCCTCTAGGGCATATTTCCAACAGTCTCCCACTTGCACTAGAGTCAATAATCTAGTTACATTGTGATGAATCGAACACCCATAGAGTTCTGGTGTTGATCATGTTTTGCTCGTGGAAGACGTTTAGTCAACGGATCTGCGACATTTAGATCCGTATGCACTTTACAAATATCTATGTCTCCATCTTGAACATTTTCACGAATGGAGTAGAAGCGACGCTTGATGTGCCTGGTCTTCTTGTGAAACCTGGGCTCCTTGGCAAGGGCAATAGCTCCAGTGTTGTCACAGAAGAGAGTCATCGGGCCCGACACATTGAGAATAACTCCTAGGCCGATAATGAACTCCTTCATCCAGATTGCTTCATGCGCTGCCTCCGAGGCTGCCATGTACTCCGCTTCAGATGTAGATCCCACCATGATGCTTTGCTTGAAACTACACCAGCTTACTGCCCCACCATTCAAAATATACATGTATCCGGTTTGTGACTTGGAGTCATCCAGGTCCGTGTCGAAGCTAGCATCGACGTCACCCTTTATGGCGAGCTCTTCGTCACCTCCATAAACGAGAAACATATCCTTAGTCCTTTTTAGGTACTTCAGGATATTCTTGACCGCTGTCCAGTGTTCCATGCCGGGATTACTTTGGTACCTCCCTACCAAACTTACGACAAGGTTTACATCAGGTTTGGTACACAGCATGGCATACATAATAGACCCTATGGCCGAGGCATAGGGGATGACACTCATCTTTTCTCTATCTTATGCCGTGGTCGGCTTTGAGCCGAGCTGAATTTCACACCTTGAAATACAGGCAAGAACCCCTTCTCTGACTGATCCATATTGAACTTCTTCAATATCTTATCAAAGTATGTGCTTTGTGAAAGAACTATGAGGCATCTTGATCTATCTCTATAGATCTTGATGCCTAATATGTAAGCAGCTTCTCCAAGGTCCTTCATTGAAAAACACTTATTCAAGCAGGCCTTTATGCTTTCCAGAAGTTCTATATCATTTCCAATCAATAATATGTCATCCACATATAATATGAGAAATGCTATAGAGCTCCCACTCACTTTCTTGTAAACGCAGGCTTCTCCATAAGTCTGCATAAACCCAAACACTTTGATCATTTCATCAAAGCAAATGTTCCAACTCCGAGATGCTTGCACCAGCCCATAGATGGAGCTCTGGAGCTTGCATACCTTGTTAGCATTCTTAGGATCGACAAAACCTTCCGGCTGCATCATATACAATTCTTCCTTAAGGAAGCCGTTAAGGAATGCCGTTTTGACGTCCATTTGCCATATTTCATAATCATAGAATGCGGCAATTGCTAACATGATTCGGACGGACTTCAGCTTCGCTACGGGTGAGAAGGTCTCATCGTAGTCAACCCCTTGAACTTGTCGATAACCCTTAGTGACAAGCCGAGCCTTATAGATAGTAACATTACCATCCGCGTCCGTCTTCTTCTTAAAGATCCATTTATTTGCTATCGCTCACCGATCATCGGGCAAGTCCGTCAAAGTCCATACTTTGTTTTCATACATGGATCCTATCTCGGATTGCATGGCTTCAAGCCATTTGTTGGAATCTGGCCCGCCATCGCTTCTTCATAGTTCGAAGGTTCACTGTTATCTAATGATAACCCACAAGTGTAGGGGATCGCAACAGCTTTCGAGGGTAGAATATTCAACCCAAATTTATTGATTCGACACAAGGGGGGCCAAAGAATATTCTTAAGTATTAGCAGTTGAGTTGTCAATTCAACCACACCTGGATAACTTAGTATCTGCAGCAAAGTATTTAGTAGCAAAGTAGTATGATAGTAATGGTAACAGTGGCAAAAGTAAACATAATAGTTTTGTAGTAATTGTAACAGTAGTAGCGGAAAAGTAAATAAGCGAAGCACAATATGTGAAAAGCTCGTAGGCATTGGATCAGTGATGGATGATTATGTCGGATGTGATTCCTCGTGTAATAGCTATAACATAGGGTGACACGGAACTAGCTCCAATTCATCAATGTAATGTAGGCATGTATTCCGAATATAGTCATACATGCTTATGGAAAAGAACTTGCATGACATCTTTTGTCCTACCCTCCCATGGCAGCGGGGTCCTAGTGGAAACTAAGGGATATTAAGGCCTCCTTTTAATAGAGAACCAGAACAAAGCATTAGCACATAGTGAATACATGAACTCCTCAAACTATGGTCATCACCGACAAGTATACCCATTATTGTCACTTCAGGGTTGTCGGATCATAACACATAATAGGTGACTATAGACTTGCAAGATAGGATCAAGAACTCACATATATTCATGAAAACATAATAGGTTCAGATCTGAAATCATGGCACTCGGGCCCTAGTGACAAGCATTAAGCATAGCAAAGTCATAGCAACATCAATCTCAGAACATAGTGGATAGTAGGGATCAAACCTAACAAAACTAACTTAATTACATGGTAAATCTCATCCAACCCATCAACGTCCAGCAAGCCTACGATGGAATTACTCACGCACGGCAGTGAGCATCATGAATTTGGTGATGGAGGATAGTTGATGATGACGACGACGATGATTCCCCCTCTCCGGAGCCCCGAACAGACTCTAGATCAGCCCTCCCAAGAGAGATTAGGGCTTGGCGGCGGCTCCGTATTGTAAAACGAGATGGAACTTTCTCTCTGATTTTTCTCTCCACGAAACAGAATATATGCAGTTGGAGTTGACGTCGGTTGAGCATCAGGGGGCCCACAAGACAGGGGGCGCGCCCAGGGGGGAGGGCGCGCCGCCACCCTTGTGGACAGGATGTGGGCCCTCTGGCCTTGATTCTTTCGCCAGTATTTTTTATATTTTCCAAAACTTATCTCCGTGGATTTTCAGGTCATTCCGAGAACTTTTGTTTTCTGCACAATAAACAACACCATGGTAGTTCTGCTGAAAACAGCATCAGTCCGGGTTAGTTTCATTCAAATCATGCAAGTTAGAGTCCAAAACAAGGGCAAAAGTGTTTGGAAAAGTAGATACGTTGGAGACGTATCAACTCCCCCAAGCTTAAACTTTTGCTTGTCCTCAAGCAATTCAGTTGATAAACTGAAAGTGATAAAGAAAAACTTTTACAAACTCTGTTTGCTCTTGTTGTTGTAAATATGTAAAGCCAGTATTCAAGTTTTCAGCAAAGATTATGAACTAACCATACTCACAATAACACTTAGGTCTCGTATTTACTCATATCAATGGCATAATCAGCTAGCGAGCAATAATAATAAAACTCGGATGACAACACTTTCTCAAAACAATCACAATATGATATAACAAGATGGTATCTCGCTAGCCCTTTCTGAGACCACAAAACATAAATGCAGAGCACCTTTAAAGATCAAGGACTGACTAAACATTGTAATTCATGGTAAAAGAGATCCAGTCAAGTCATACCCAATATAAACCAATAGTAATGAATGCAAATGACAGTGTGCTCTCCAGCGGGTGCTTTTTAATAAGAGGATGATGACTCAACATAAAAGTAAATAGATAGGCCCTTTCTAGAGGGAAGCGGGGATGTGTAGAGGTGCCAGAGCTCGATTTTAAAATGGAGATGAATAACATTTTGAGCGGCATACTTTCACTGTCAACGCAACAACTATGAGATGGCGATATCTTCCATACTACATGCATTATAGGCGGTTCCCAAACAGAATGGTAAAAGTTTATACTCCCCCACCACCAACAAGCATCAATCGATGGCTTGCTCGAAACAACGAGTGCCTCCAACTAACAATAGCCCTGGGGGAGTTTTGTTTAATTATATTGATTTGCTTTGATCTTTTTGGATCATGGGACTGGGCATCCCGGTTACCGGCCCTTTCTCGTGAATGAGGAGCGGAGTCCACTCCTCTTGAGAATAACCCACCTAGCATGGAAGATACAGACAGCCCTAGTTGAAACATGAGCTGCTCGAGCATACAAAACAGAATTTCATTTGAAGGTTTGGAGTTTGGCACATACAAATTTACTTGGAACGGCAGGTAGATACCGCATATAGGAAGGTATGGTGGACTCATATGGAATAACTTTGGGGTTTAATGAGTTTGGATGCACAAGCAGTATTCCCGCTTAGTACAGGTGAAGGCTAGCAAAAGACTGGGAAGCGACCAACTGAGAGAGCGACAACAGTCATGAACATGCATTAAAATTAATTTACACCGAGTGCAAGCATGAGTAGGATATAATCTACCATGAGCATAAATATCGTGAAGGCTATGTTGATTTGTTTCAACTACATGCGTGAACATGTGCCATCGAGTCACTCAAATCATTCAAAGGAGGATACCATCCCATCATACCACATCACAATCATTTTAATAGCATGTTGGCACGCAAGGTAAACCATTATAACTCATAGCTAATTAAGCATGGCACAAGCAACTATAATCTCTAAAGGTCATTGCAAATATGATTACTTCATAATAAGTTGAATCAGGAATGATGAACTCATCATATTTACAAAAACAAAATAGGTCGAGTTCATACCAGCTTTTCTCATCTCAATCAGTCCATCGTATATCGTCATTATTACCTTTCACTTGCACGACCGAACGATGTGTATAATAATAATAGTGCACGTGCATTGGACTAAGCTGGGACTGCAAGCATTCAACTCAAGAGAGAAGACAAAGTAATATGGGCTCTAAGTTAAATAAACAATCATGCATATGAGAGCCACTAAACATTTTCAATATGGTCTTCTACTCTCGACCCCCAAAGGAAGGAAAAGAAAATAAAACTATTTACACGGGAAAGCTCCTAACAAGTAAGGAGAAGAACGAGAAATCTTTTTGGATTTTCATTTTGAGTCTACTACAAGCATGGAAATTAAACTAACTAATTTTTTTGGGGGTTTTCTTAAGGTTTATCAAACACACAAGAAGAAAGCTAGAAAAGGAAAATTAAACTAGTATGGATAATACAATGAAAGAGTATGAGCACCGACAGCTAGAATAGTGTGTGAACATGAATGTAAAGTCGCTGAGAAATACATACTCCCCCAAGCTTAGGCTTTTGGCCTAAGTTGGTCTACTGCCAAGGGTAGCCCGGATGATATCCGTAGTTGTAACTGGGGTCGTACTGTGATGCAGCAGCAAATGCCTCCTGAGCTGCGGCATGTTGGCGAGCCGCCTCTGCTCTCCCCTCGTGTTCAGCTGCCTCCTCCCTGGTAACAACATATCTTCGTTTTGCCTGATAATCAAAAAGGAAAGGAGCAGGAGAGTAACATGGACATAGCTACGTCTATCAAAGATTAGTCGATACTGGAGGAATTGTTCATTCCTCACAAGAAAACGATGTTTGACCATCGCGTCATAATCTAAATAAGCAGGAGGCAACACCATATCCCCCTCTCGTGGGGCTATACCAAGATAATTAGCTACACGGGTCGCATAAATCC
Organism: Triticum aestivum; assembly: GCF_018294505.1. NCBI lineage: Eukaryota > Viridiplantae > Streptophyta > Magnoliopsida > Poales > Poaceae > Triticum > Triticum aestivum. Next base: position 243,437,977 of record NC_057798.1, read on the forward strand.
CTCCAAAAAAATCTCCGGACATACCATTATTATGCAACTTACGTGCAACTATTGCCCCCAAGTTGTAATCTTTATTACCTAACACAGCACTTGAGGACACAAAGATCAGGGACACACATGTGACATGCTTCATCTTTACCATTAATGCATCTACCAATGAAGAGAGCAAAATAATGTATAGCAGGAAAATGAATGCTCCCTATGGTAGCTTGTGCTATATCACTAGATTCTCCCACAGTAATACTAGCAAGAAAGTCTTTGTATTCAGATTTGTGGGGGTCATTAACATTGCCCCACTACGAGAGTTTGCAAGCAGTTGTAAAATCTTCTAAGTCTATGGTATAAGATTTATCATAAATATCAAACAGGACACTCTGAAAATTACGTGAACATTTATATTTAAACCTTCTCACAAATTAATCAGTCAATTGATAGTACTGAGGACACTTATCTTGTAAGAAGTCCTCAAGATCGGCATTACACACATATGCGTCAAATTCATCCTTAATGCCTGCATTGACCATAAAATCGTCTGATGGACACTCACAAGCTCGCACTTCTGCGTCCCTTGGTGGTTCATCGTCTTGCTCACGCATAGCACGCCTGGGTCCTTTCCTTATTGAGGAACCACCTTGGTACATTCTCCTAGACATATTTCTTTTTCTGAAAAATTTCTGAAATTTTAGTAACTTCAAAATAAAAGTGAATAAAAACTAAATAAGATTGGTAGCAACTACTCCTACGAGTGCCTAGAGCCTATATCAAGCATTAGAATCACTTGGGACCTCATAAATTTGACATGCAAGCTAAAGAACAAGGTCACCTATGCAGCAAAAATTTGCAGTGAATAAAGCACTAGAGAAAAAACTAGTTGGACCAATGGAGGAGTCACATACCAAGCAACAATCTCCCAAAGCAGTTTTGTGAATGGAGCTTTGAGCAAGGAGATCGAAAATCGTAGCAAAATGAGCTAGAACTCGTGCTTGAGCTGGATGGGAATTTTTTGGGAAGAAGTTGGAGTGTGTGGGTGAAGGAATAAGTGGAGTGGGGCCACCATGGGCCCACGAGACAGGGGGCGCGCCCAGGGGGTGTGGGCGCGCCCTCCACCCTCGTGGCCAGGTGCTTGCCCCTCCTGCAGTGTTTTCAGCACCTAAAATCCTCAAATATTCCATAAAAATCATACTAAATTTGCAGGGCATTTGGAGCACTTTTATTTTCGGGATATTTTTTATTGCAAGGATAATTCAGAAAACAGACAGATAATACTATTTTTGCTTTATTTATTCTAAATAACAAAAAGTAAAAAGAGGGTATAGAAGGTTGTGCCTTCTGGTTTCATCCATCTCATGATCATCAAAATGAATCCACTAACAAGGTTGATCAAGTCTTGTTAACAAACTCATTCCGAATAACACGGAACCGGAGAAATTTCGAATAACACTAAGTTACCTCAACAGGGATATGAACATCCCCAACAATAAGAATATCATACTTTTTCTTGACAGTAGGAAGAGGAAATTCAAAACCTCCAATAATGAAAGATGGAAGTTTTCCAATAGAATTGATGTTATGAACTTGAGATTGTTTCCTCAGAAAGTGTACCGTATGCTCATTACCATTAACATGAAAAGTGACATTGCCTTTGTTGCAATCAATAACAGCCCCTATAGTATTCAAAAAGGGTCTACCAAGGATAATCGACATACTATCATCCTCGGGAATATCAAGAATAACAAAGTCCGTTAAGATAGTGACATTTGCAACCACAACAGGCACATCCTCACAAATACCGATAGGTATAGCAGTTGATTTATCAGCCATTTGCAAAGATATTTCAGTAGGTGTCAACTTATTCAATTCAAGTCTACGATATAAAGAGAGGCATAACACTAACACCGGCTCCAAGATCACATAAAGCAGTCTTAACATTATTTCTTTTAATGGAGCATGGTATAGTTGGTACCCCGGGATCTCCAAGTTTCTTTGGTATTCCACCCTTAAAAGTATAATTAGCAAGCATGGTGGAAATTTCAGCTTCCGGTATCTTTCTATTATTTGTAATGATATCCTTCATATACTTAGCATAAGGATTTACTTTAAGCATATCAGTTAAGCGCATACGTAAGAAGATAGGTCTGATCATTTCAGCAAAGCGCTCAAAATCCTCATCATCCTTTGTCTTGGATGGTTTAGGAGGAAAGGGCATGGGTTTCTGAACCCATGGTTCTCTTTCTTTACCGTGCTTCCTAGCAACAAAGTCTCTTTTATCATAACGTTGATTCTTTGATTGTGGGTTATCAAGATCAACAGCAGGTTCAATCTCTACTTCATTATTTTTGCTAGGTTGAGCATCAACATTAACATTATCATTAACATTGGCACTAGGTTCATTTTCATCACCTGATTGTGTTTCGGCATCAGAAATAGAAATATCATTGGGATTCTCAGGTGTGTCTACAACAGGTTCACTAGAAGCATGCAAAGTCCTATCGTTTTTCTTTTTCTTCTTTTTGGAAGAACTAGGTGCCTCTAAATTATTTCTCTGAGAATCTTGCTCGATTCTCTTAGGGTGGCCTTCAGGATACAAAGGTTCCTGAGTCATTCTACCAGTTCTAGTAGACAATCTAACAGCAAAATCATGTTTATTATTTAATTCATCAAGCAAATCATTTTGAGCTTTAAGTACTTGTTCAACCTGAGTGGTAACCATAGAAGCATATTTGCTAATGAGTTTAAGTTCTCCTTTAACTCTAGCCATATAATCACTCAAGCATCTTATCTCAAAAGCATTATTCTTTAATTCCCTACCAACATAAGCATTAAAACTTTCTTGTCTAGCCATAAAGTCATCAAATTCATCTAAGCATTGGCTATGAAATTTAGTAGATGGAATTTCAACTTTATCATATCTATAGAGAGAATTTACCTTTACTACCTGTGTTGGGTTATCAAGACAATGTGTTTCTTCAACAGGCGGTATATTAAGACCATGTATTTCTTCAATAGGAGGTAAATTCTTAACACCTTCAACTTTTATACCTTTTTATTTCATTGATTTCTTTGCCTCTTGCATATCTTCAGGACTGAGAAATAGAACACCCCTCTTCTTCCGAGTAGGTTTAGGAATAGGCTCAAGAGTTTGCTGAATTGGTTCAGGAATCGCCTCAGGAATTGGCTCAGGGAGAGTCCAATTATTTTCATTAGTCAACATATTATTCAATAGTAATTCAGCTTGGTCGACTGTTCTTTCCCTGAAAACACAACCAGCACAACTATCCAAGTAGTTCTTTAAAGCATCGATTAGTCCATTTTAGAAGATATCAAGTATTTCATTTTTCTTAAGAGGATGATCAGACAAAGCATTAAGTAATCAGAGAAGCCTCTCCCAAGCTTGTGGGAGACTCTCTTCTTTGATTTGCACAAAAATATATATTCCCCGCAAGGCAGCTTGTTTCTTATGAGCAGGAAAATATTTAGCAGAGAAGTAATAAATCATATCCTGGGGACTACGCACACAACAAGGATCAAGAGAATTAAACCAAGTCTTAGCATCACCCTTTAATGAGAACGGAAATATCTTAAGGATATAATAATAGCGAGACTTCTCATCATTAGTAAACAGGGTGGATATATCATTTAACTTGGTAAGATGTGCCACAACAGTTTCAGATTCAAGGCCATAAAAAGGATCAGATTCAACTAAAGTAATTATTTCAGGATCAAAAGAGAATTCATAATCCTTATCAGTAATACAGATAGGTGAAGCAGCAAAAGTAGGATCAGGTTTCATTCTAGCATTAAGAGATTGCTGCTTCCATTTAGCTAATAACTTTTTAAGATCATATCTATCTTTGCAAGCAAAGATAGCTCTAGCAGCTTCCTCATTCATAACATAACCCTCAGGAACAACAAGTAATTCATAATCAGGGGGAGAACTTTCATCATCACTATCATCAATAATAGCATCTTCAATAATTTTATTCTCTCTAACCCTAGCAAGTTTTTCATCAAGAAATTCACGTAATGGCACAGTAGTATCACGCACAGAAGTAGTTTCATCATAAGTATCATGCATAGCAGAAGTGGCATCATCAATAACATGCGACATATCAGAATTCATAGCAGTAGCAGGTTTAGGTGTCGCAAGCTTACTAATAATGGAAGGAGAATCTAGTGCAGAGCTAGATGGCAGTTCCTTACCCCCCTCGTAGTTGAGGGCAAAATCTTGGTTCTTTCGTCTTTGAAGTTCCTCATAGTGTTCAACAGATATAAATCCCAAGTGACTCAAAGAATAGAGCTATGCTCCCCAGCAACGGCGCGAGAAATTAGTCTTGATAACCCACAAGTGTAGGGGATCGCAATAGCTTTTGAGGGTAGAGTATTCAACCCAAATTTATTGATTCGACACAAGGGGAGCCAAAGAATATTCTTAAGTATTGGCAGTTGAGTTGTAAATTCAACCACACCGGGATAACTTAGTATCTGCAGCAAAGTATTTAGTAGCAAAGTAGTATGATAGTAATGGTAACAGTGGCAAAAGTAAAGGTAATAGTTTTGTAGGAATTGTAACAGTAGCAACGGAAAAGTAAATAAGCGAAGCACAATATGTGAAAAGCTCGTAGGCATTGGATCAGTGATGGATGATTATGTCGGATGCGATTCCTCATGTAATAGCTATAACATAGGGTGACACGGAACTAGCTCCAATTCATCAATGTAATGTAGGCATGTATTCCGAATATAGTCATACGTGCTTATGGAAAAGAACTTGCATGACATATTTTGTCCTACCCTCCCGTGGCAGCGGGGTCCTAGTGGGAACTAAGGGATATTAAGGCCTCCTTTTAATAGAGAACCGGAACAAAGCATTAGCACATAGTGAATACATGAACTCCTCAAACTATGGTCATCACTGAGAAGTATCCCGATTATTGTCACTTTGGGGTTGTCGGATCATAACACATAATAGGTGACTATAGACTTGCAAGATAGGATCAAGAACTCACATATATTCATGAAAACATAATAGGTTCAGATCTAAAGTCATGGCACTCGGGCCGTAGTGACAAGCATTAAGCATAGCAAAGTCATAGCAACATTAATCTCAGAACACAGTGGATACTAGGGATCGAACCCTAACAAAACTAACTTAATTACATGGTAAATCTCATCCAACCCATCACTGTCCAGCAAGCCTACGATGGAATTACTCACGCACGGCGGTGAGCATCATGAAATTGGTCATGGAGGATGGTTGATGATGATGACGGCGACGAATCCCCCTCTCTGGAGCCCCGAACGGACTCCAGATCAGCCCTCCCGAGAGAGATTAGGGCTTGGCGGCGGCTCCGTATCGTAAAACGCGATGAAACTTTCTCTCTGATTTTTTTCTCCGTGAAACGGAATATATGGAGTTGGAGTTGAGGTCGGTGGAGCATCAAGGGGCCCACAAGACAGGGGGACGCGCCCAGGGGGAGGGCGCGCCCCCCACCCTCGTGGACAGGGTGTGGGCCCCCTGGCCTTGATTCTTTTGCCAGTATTTTTTATATTTTCCAAAACTTATCTCCGTGGATTTTCAGGTCATTCCGAGAACTTTTGTTTTATGCATAATAAACAACACCATGGTAGTTCTGCTGAAAACAACGTCAGTCCGGGTTAGTTTCATTCAAATCATGCAAGTTAGAGTCCAAAACAAGAGCAAAAGTGTTTGGAAAAGTAGATACGTTGGAGACGTATCATCTATAACATGATTTCCAGGACAAGGTTGCCATACCATTCTGGAGTGGAACGTGTCCTTGTGGACCTACGAAGTTCAGTGGCAACTTGATCCGAAGTACCTTGATCATCAACATTAACTTCCTCTCTAGTCGGTGCAGGCACCACAGAAACATCTTCCTGAGCTGCGCTACTTTCCGGTTCAAGAGGCAGTACTTCATCAAGTTCTACTTTCCTCCCACTTACTTCTTTCGAGAGAAACTCTTTCTCCAGAAAGGACCCATTCTTGGCAACAAAGATCTTGCCTTCGAATCTGAGGTAAAAGGTATACCCAATGGTTTCCTTAGGGTATCCTATGAAGACGCATTTTTCCAACTTGCGTTCGAGCTTTTCAGGTTGAAGTTTCTTGACATAAGCATCGCATCCCCAAACTTTTAGAAACGACAACTTAGATTTCTTCCCAAACCATAGTTCATATGGTGTCGTCTCAATGGATTTAGACGGTGCCCTATTTAAAGTGAATGTAGCTGTCTCTAGAGTATATCCCCAAAATGATAGCGGTAAATCGGTAAGAGACATCATAGATCGCACCATATCCAATAGAGTGTGATTACAACGTTCGGACACACCGTTACGCTGAGGTATTCCGGGTGGCGTGAGTTGTGAAACAATTCCACATTTCCTTAAGTGCATACCAAATTCTTGACTCAAATATTCTCCCCCACGATCTGATCGTAAGAACTTTATTTTTCTATCATGTTGATTCTCTACCTCACTTTGAAATTCCTTGAACTTTTCAAAGGTCTCAGACTTGTGTTTCATCAAGTAGACATACCCATATCTACTTAAGTCGTTAGTGAGGGTGAGAACATAATGATAGCCTCCGCGAACCTCAATGCTCGTTGGACCGCACACATCAGTATGTATGATTTCCAATAAGTTGGTTGCTCGCTCCATTGTTCTGGAGAACAGAGTCTTGTTCATTTTGCCCATGAGGCATGGTTCGCATGTGTCAAATGATTCGTAATCAAGAGACTCCAAAAGTCCATCTACATGGAGCTTCTTCATGTGTTTGACACTAATGTGACCAAGGCGGCAGTGCCACAAGTATGTGGGACTATCATTATCAACCTTACATCTTTTGGTATTCACACTATGAATATGTGTAACATCATGTTCGAGATTCATTAAGAATAAATCATTGACCAGTGGGGCATGACCATAAAACATATCTCTCATATAAATAGAACAACCATTATTGTCGGATTTAAATGAGTAGCCATCTCGTATTAAACGAGATCCAGATACAATGTTCATTCTCAAAGCTGGAACTAAATAACAATTATTGAGGTTTTAAACTAATCCTGTAGGTAAATGTAGAGGTAGCGTGCCAACGGCGGTCACATCGACCTTGGAACCATTCTCGATGCGCGTCACCTCGTCCTTCGCTAGTCTCCGCTTATTTCGCAGCTCCTATTTTGAGTTACAAATATGAGCAACCGCACCGGTATCAAAAACCCAGGAGCTACTACGAGTACTGGTAAGGTACACATCAATAACATGTATATCACATATACCTTTGGTGTTGCCGGCCTTCTTGTCCGCTAAGTACTTGGGGCAGTTCCGCTTCCAGTGTCCGTTTCCCTTCAATAAAAGCACTCAGTCTCAGGTTTGGGTCCATGCTTTGGCTTCTTCCCGGCAACTGGCTTACCAGGCGCGGCAACTCCCTTGTTGTCCTTCTTGAAGTTCTTCTTACCCTTGCCTTTCTTGAAACTAGTGGTTTTATTGACCATCAACACTTGATGTTCCTTTTTGATCTCCACCTCCACTGATTTCAGCATTGAATATACCTCAGGAATGGTTTTCACCATCCCCTGCATATTGAAATTCATCACAAAGCTCTTGTAGCTAGGTGGAAGCGACTAGAGGATTCTGTCGACGACCGCGTCATCCGGGAGATTAACTCCTAGCTGAGGCAAGTAGTTGTGCAACCCAGACATCTTGAGTATGTGCTCGCTGACAGAACCATTCTCCTCCATCTTACAACTGTAGAACTTGTTGGAGACTTCATATCTCTCGACCCGGGCATGAGCTTGGAAAACCATTTTCAGCTCTTGGAACATCTCATATGCTTAGTGCTGCTCAAAACGCTTTTGGAGCCCCAGTTCTAAGCTGTAAAGCATGCCGCACTGAACCAGGGAGTAATCATCACTATGCGACTGTCAGGCGTTCATAACGTCTTGAGTTGCTGGGAAAACGGGTGCTTCACCTAGCGGTGCATCTAGGACATATGCTTTCTTGGCAGCTATGAGGATGATCCTCAAGTTCCGGACCCAGTCCGTATAGTTTCTACCATCGTCTTTCAGCTTGGTTTTCTCTAGGAACGCGTTGAAGTTGAGGGCAACATTAGCGTGGGCCATTTGATCTACAAGACATATTGCAAAGATTTTAGACTAAGTTCATGATAATTAAGTTCATCTAATCAAATTATTTAATGAACTCCCACTCGGATAGACATCCCTCTTGTCATCTAAGTGATACATGATCCGAGTCAACTAGGTCATGTCCGATCATCATGTGAGACGGACTAGTCATCATCGGTGAACATCTTCATGTTGATCGTATCTGTTATACGACTCATGTTCGACCTTTCGGTCTCTTGTGTTCCGAGGCCATGTCTGTACATGCTAGGCTCGTCAAGTCAACTAAGTGTTTTGCATGTGCAAATCTGGCTTACACCCGTTGTATGCGAATGTTAGAATCTATCACACCCGATCATCACGTGGTGCTTTGAAACAACGAACCTTCGCAACAATGCACAGTTAGGGGGAACACTTTCTTGAAATTTTATGAGGGATCATCTTATTTTATGCTACCGTCGTTCTAAGAAAATAGGATGCAAAAGCATGATAAACATCTCATGCAATCAAATAATGACATGATATGACCAATATCATTTTGCTCCTTTTGATCTCCATCTTCGGGTCGCCATGACCATCATCGTCACCGGCATGACACCATGATCTCCATCATCGTGTCTTCATGAAGTTGTCTCGCCAACTATTACTTCTACTACTATGGCTAACGGTTTAGCAATAAAGTAAAGTAATTACATGGCATTATTCAATGACACGCAGGTCATACAATAAATTAAGACAACTCCTATGGCTCCTGCCGGTTGTCATACTCATCGACATGCAAGTCGTGATTCCTATTACAAGAACATGATCAATCTCATACATCACATATATTTCATTCATCGCATCATTTTTGGCCATATCACATCACACGGCATATGCTGCAAGAACAAGTTAGACGTCCTCTAATTGTTGTTGCAAGTTTTTTTACATGGCTGTTATAGGTTTCTAGCAAGAATGTTTCTTACCTACGCCAAAACCACAACGTGATATGCCAATTGCTATTTACCCTTCATAAGGACCCTTTTCATCGAATCCGATCCGACTAAATTGGGAGAGACAGACACCCGCTAGCCACCTTATGCAACTAGTGCATGTCAGTCGATTGAACCTGTCTCACGTAAGCGTACATGTAAGGTCGGTCCGAGCCGCTTCATCCCACGATGCCGCCGAATCAAGATAAGACTAGTAGTGGCAAGTAAATTGACAAAATCGACGCCCACAACAACTTGTGTTCTACTCGTGCATAGAAACTACGCATAAACCTGGCTCTGATACCACTATTGGGGATCGTTGCAGAATTTAAAATTTTCAGCGCATCACCAAGATCAATCTATGGAGAAACTAGCAATGAGAGAGAGGGGAGTGCATCTTCATACCCTTGAAGATCGCAACACGAAAGCGTTGCAATAACACAGATGAAGGAGTCGTACTCGTAGCGATTCAAATCACGGTGGATTCCGATCTAAGCGCCGAACAACGGCACCTCCGCGTTCAACACACGTGTAGCCCGGTGACATCTCCCGCGCCTTGATCCAGCAAGGAGGAGGGAGAGGTTGAGGAAGAAGGCTCCAGCAGTAGCACGACGGCGTGGTGGTGGTGGAGCAGTGGTTCTCCGGCAGGGCTTCGCCAAGCTCAAATGGAGGAGGAGAGGTGTTGGAGAGGGGGAGGGTGAAGGAAATATGCCCTAGAGGCAATAATAAAGTTATTATTTATTTCCTTATTTCATGATAAATGTTTATTATTCATGCTAGAATTGTATTAACTGGAAACATAATACATGTGTGAATACATAGACAAACATAGTGTCGCTAGTATGCCTCTACTTGACTAGCTCATTGATCAAAGATGGTTGAGTTTCTTAACCATGGATATGAGTTATCATTTGATCAGTGGGATCACATCATTAGAAGAATGATGTGATTGACTTGACCCATTTCGTTAGCTTAGCACTTGATCGTTTAGTATGTTGCTATTGCTTTCTTCATGACTTATACATGTTCCTATGACTATGAGATTATGTAACTCCCGCTTACCGGAGGAACACTTTGTGTGCTACCAAATGTCACAACATAACTGGGTGATTATAAAGGTGCTCTACAGGTGTCTCCGAAGGTACTTGTTGAGTTGACATATTTCGAGATTAGGATCTGTCACTCCGATTGTCGGAGAGGTATCTCTGGGCCCACTCGGTAATGCACATCACTATAAGCCTTGCAAGCATTGTAACTAATGAGTTAGTTGCAGGATGATGTATTACGGAATGAGTAAAGAGACTTGTCGGTAACGAGATTGAACTAGGTATTGAGATACCGACGATCGAATCTCGGGCAAGTAACATACCGATGACAAAGGGAACAACGTATGTTGTTATGCGGTTTGTCCGATAAAGATCTTCATAGAATACGTAGGAGCCAATATGAGCATCCAGGTTCCGCTATTGGTTATTTACTGGAGACATGTCTCGGTCATGTCTACATAGTTCTCGAACCCGTAGGGTCCGCACGCTTAAAGTTAGATGATGGTTATATTATGAGTTTATGAGTTTTGATGCACCGAAGGTTGTTCGGAGTCCCGGATGTGATCACGGACATGACGAGGAGTCTCAAAATGGTCGAGGCATGACGATTGGTATATTGGAAGCCTATATTTGGATATCGGAAGTGCTCCAGGTGAAATCGGGATTTTACCGGAGTACCGAGGGGTTACCGGAACCCCCCGGGGGCTTAATGGGCCATAGTGGGCCTTAGTGGAGAAAAGGAGAGGCGGCTAGGGCACGGCCGCACGCCCCTCCCCCTCTAGTATGAATAGGACAAGGAGAGGGGAGCGCCCCCCCCCCTTTCCTTCCTCTCTCCCTCCTCTTTCCCCCTTGTCTTAATCCAATAAGGAAGGGAGGGAGTCCTACTCCCGGTGGGAGTAGGACTCCTCCTAGCGCGCCTCCTACTAGCCGGCTGCCCCCTCCCCCCTTGCTCCTTTATATACGAGGGCAGGGGGCACCTCTAGACACAACAACAATTGATCCTTGAGATCTATTAGTCGTGTCCGGTGCCCCCCTCCACTATATTCCACCTCGATAATATCGTAGCGGTGCTTAGGCGAAGCCCTGCGTTGGTAGAACATCATCATCATCACCACGCCGTTGTGCTGATGGAACTCTTCCTCGACACTCGACTGGATCGGAGTTCGAGGGACGTCATCGGGCTGAACGTGTGCTAGAACTCGGAGGTGTCGTGCTTTCGGTGCTTGATCGGTCGGGCCATGAGGACGTACGACTACATCAACCGCGTTGTTCTAACGCTTCCGCTTTTGGTCTACGAGGGTACGTGGACAACACTCTCCCCTATCGTTGCTATGCATCACCATGATCTTGCGTGTGCGTAGGAATTTTTTTGAAATTACTATGTTCCCCAATAGTGGCATCTGAGCCAGGTTTTATGATGTTATATGCACGAGTGTAACACATGTGTGTTGTGGGCGATACAAGTCATACTGCTTACCAGCATGCCATACTTTGGTTCAGCGGTATTGTTGGATGAAGTGGCCCGGACCGACATTACGCGTACGCTTACGCGAGACGGTTCTACCGACGTGCTTTGCACACAGGTGGCTGGCATGTGTCAAGTTTTCTCCAACTTTAGTTGAACCGAGTGTGGCTACGCCCGGTCCTTGAGAAGGTTAAAACAGCACTAACTTGACGAACTATCGTTGTGGTTTTGATGCGTAGGTAAGAACGGTTCTTGCTCAGCCCGTAGCAGCCACGTAAAACTTGCAACAACAAAGTAGAGGACGTCTAACTTGTTTTTGCAGGGCATGTTGTGATGTGATATGGTCAAGACGTGATGCTATATTTTATTTGTATGAGATGATCATGTTTTGTAACCGAGTTATCGGCAACTGGCAGGAGCCATATGGTTGTCGCTTTATTGTATGCAATGCAATCGCCCTGTAATTGCTTTACTTTATCACTAAGCGGTAGTGATAGTCGTAGAAGCAATAGGTGGCGAAACAACAACGATGCTACAATGGAGATCAAGGTGTCGCGCCGGTGACGATGGTGATCATGACGATGCTTCAGAGATGGTGATCACAAGCACAAGATGATGATGGCCATATCATATCACTTATATTGATTGCATGTGATGTTTATCCTTTATGCATCTTATTTTGCTTTGATTGACGGTAGCATTATAAGATGATCTCTCACTAAATTTCTAGGTATAAGTGTTCTCCCTGAGTATGCACCATTGCGAAAGTTCTTCGTGCTGAGACACCATGTGATGATCGGGTGTGATAGGCTCTACGTTCAAATACAACGGGTGCAAAATAGTTGCACACGCAGAATACTCAGGTTAAACTTGATGAGCCTAGCATATACAGATATGGCCTCGGAACACTGAGACCGAAAGGTCGAGCGTGAATCATATAGTAGATATGATCAACATAGTGATGTTCACCATTGAAAACTACTCCATCTCACGTGATGATCAGACATGGTTTAGTTGATTTGGATCACGTGATCACTTAGATGATTAGAGGGATGTCTATCTAAGTGGGAGTTCTTAAGTAATATGATTAATTGAACTTAAATTTATCATGAACTTAGTACCTGATAGTATTTTTGCTTGTCTATGTTTGTTGTAGATAGATGGCTCGTGTTGTTGTTCCGTTGAATTTTAATGCGTTCCTTGAGAAAGCTAAGTTGAAAGATGATGGTAGAAATTACACGGACTAGGTCCGTAACTTGAGGATCATTGCTACACGGAAGAATTACGCCCTGGAAGCATCGCTGGGTGCCAGGCTTGCTGCAGATGCAACTGACGACGTTAAGAACGTCTAGTAGAGCAAACCTGATGACTACTCGATAGTTCAGTGTGCCATGCTTTACGGCTTAGAACCGGGACTTCAACAATGTTTTGAACGTCATGGAGCATATGAGATGTTCCAGGAGTTGAAGTTAATATTTCAAGCAAATGCCCGGGTTGAGAGATATGAAGTCTCCAATAAGTTCTATAGCTGCAAGATGGAAGAGAATAGTTCTGTCAGTGAACATATATTCAAAATGTCTGGGTATAATAATCACTTGATAAAAACTGGGAGTTAATCTTCCTAATGATAGTGTCATTGACAGAATTCTTCAATCACTACCACCAAGCTACAAGAGCTTCATGATGAACTATAATATGCAAGGGATGGACAAGACTATTCCCGAGCTCTTCGCAATGCTAAAAGCTGCGAAGGTAGAAATCAAGAAGGAGCATCAAGTGTTGATGGTCAATAAGACCACCAGTTTCAAGAAAAAGGGTAAAGGGAAGAAGAAGGGGAACTTCAAGAAGAACGGCAAACAAGTTGTTGCTCAAGAGAAAAAACAAATCTGGACCTAAGCCTGAGACTGAGTGCTTCTATTACAAGCAGACTGGTCAGTGGAAGCGGAACTGCCCCAAGTATTTGGCGGATAAGAAGGATGGCAAGGTGAACAAAGGTATATGTGATATACATGTTATTGATGTGTACCTTACTAATGCTCGCAGTACCTGGGTATTTGATACTGGTTCTATTGCTAATATTTGCAACTCGAAACAGGGACTACGGATTAAGCGAAGATTGACTAAGGACGAGGTGACAATGCGCGTGGGAAATGGTTCCAAAGTTGATGTGATCGCGGTCGGCACGCTACCTCTACATCTACCTTCGGGATTAGTTTTAGACCTGAATAATTATTATTTGGTGCCAGCGTTGAGCATGAACGTTATATCTGGATCTTGTTTGATGCGAGACGGTTATTCATTTGAATCAGAGAATAATGGTTGTTCTATTTATATGAGTAATATCTTTTATGGTCATGCACCCTTGAAGAGTGGTCTATTTTTATTGAATCTCGATAGTAGTGATACACATATTAATAATGTTAAAGCCAAAAGATGCAGAGTTGATAATGATAGTGCAACTTATTTGTGGCACTGCCGTTCGGGTCATATTGGTGTAAAGCGCATGAAGAAACTCCATACTGATGGACTTCTGGAATCACTTGATTATGAATCACTTGGTACTTGTGAACCGTGCCTCATGGGCAAGATGACTAAAAGTCGTTCTCTGGAACCATGGAGCGAGCAACAAATTTATTGGAAATCATACGTACTGACGTATGTGGTCCAATGAACATTGAGGCTCACGGCGGGTATCGTTATTTTCTCACCTTCACAGATGATTTAAGCAGATATGAGTATATCTACTTAATGAAACATAAATCTGAAACATTTGAAAAGTTCAAAGAATTTCAGAGTGAAGTGGAAAATCATTGTAACAAGAAAATAAAGTTTCTACAATCTGATCGTGGAGGAGAATATTTGAGTTACGAGTTTGGTTTACATTTGAAACAATGCGGAATAGTTTCGCAACTCACGCCACCTGGAACACCACAACGTAATGGTGTGTCCGAACGTCGTAAACGTACTTTACTAGATATGGTGCGATCTATGATGTCTCTTACTGATTTACCACTATTGTTTTGGGGTTGTGCTTTAGAGACGGCCGCATTCACGTTAAATAGGGCACCATCAAAATCCGTTGAGACGACGCCTTATGAACTGTGGTTTGGCAAGAAACCAAAGTTGTCGTTTCTTAAAGTTTGGGGCTGCGATGCTTATGTGAAGAAACTTCAACCAGATAAGCTCGAACCCAAATCGGAGAAATGTGTCTTCATAGGATACCCAAAAGAGAATATTGGGCACACCTTCTATCATAGATCTGAAGGCAATACTTTTGTTGCTAAATTTGGATCCTTTCTAGAGAAGGAGTTTCTCTCGAAAGAAGTGAGTGGGAGGAAAGTAGAACTTGATGAGGTAACTGTACCTGCTCCCTTATTGGAAAGTAGTTCATCATAGAAACCGGTTCCTGTGACAACTACACCAATCAGTGATGAAGCTAATGATATTGATCATGAAACTTCATATCAAGTTACTACCGAACCTCGTAGGTCAACCAGAGTAAGATCCGCACCAGAGTGGTACGGTAATCCTATTCTGGAGGTCATGTTACTTGACCATGGCGAACCTATGAACTATGAGGAAGCGTTGGTGAGCCCAAATTCCGCAAAATGGCTTTAGGCCATGAAATCTGAGATGGGATCCATGTATGAGAACAAAGTATGGACTTTGGTTGACTTGCCCGATGATCGGCAAGCCATCGAGAATAAATGGATCGTCAAGAAGAAGACTGACGCTGATGGTAATGTTACTGTCTACAAAGCTTGACTTGTTGCGAAAGGTTTTCGACAAGTTCAAGGGGTTGACTACGATGAGACTTTCTCACCCGTAGCGATGCTTAAGTCTGTCTGAATCATGTTAGCAATTGCCGCATTTTATGATTATGAAATATCGCAAATGGATGTCAAAACTGCATTCCTGAATGGATTTCTAGAAGAAGAATTGTATATGATGCAACCAGAAGGTTTTGTCGATCCAAAAGGTGCTAACAAAGTGTGCAAGCTCCAGCGATCCATTTATGGACTGGTGCAAGCCTCTCGGAGTTGGAATAAACGCTTTGATAGTGTGATCAAAGCATATGGTTTTATACAGACTTTTGGAGAAGCCTGTATTTACAAGAAAGTGAGTGGGTGCTCTGTAGCATTTCTGATATTATATGTAGACGACATATTGTTAATTGGAAATGATATAGAATTTCTGGATAGCATAAAAGGATACTTGAATAAAAGTTTTTCAATGAAAGACCTCGGTGAAGCTGCATACATATTAGGCATCAAGATCTATAGAGATAGATCAAGACGCTTAATTGGACTTTCACAAAGCACATACCTTGATAAAGTTTTGAAAAAGTTCAAAATGGATCAAGCAAAGAAAGGGTTCTTGCCTGTATTACAAGGTGTGAAGTTGAGTCAGACTCAATGCCCGACCACAGCAGAAGATAGAGAGAAAATGAAAGATGTTCCCTATGCTTCAGCCATAGGCTCTATCATGTATGCAATGCTGTGTACCAGACCTGATGTATGCTTAGCAATAAGTTTAGCAGGGAGGTACCAAAGTAATCCAGGAGTGGATCACTGGACAGTGGTCAAGAATATCCTGAAATACCTGAAAAGGACTAAGGATATGTTTCTCGTTTATGGAGGTGACAAAGAGCTAGTCGTTAATGGTTACGTCAATGCAAGCTTTGACACAGATCCGGATGATTCTAAATCGCAAACCAGATACGTGTTTATATTGAACGGTGGAGCTGTCAGTTGGTGCAGTTCTAAACAAAGCGTTGTGGCGGGATCTACATGTGAAGCGGAGTACATAGCTGCTTCGGAAGCAGAAAATGAAGGAGTCTGGATGAAGGAGTACATATCCGATATAGGTGTCATACCTAGTGCATTGGGACCAATGAAAATCTTCTGTGACAATACTGGTGCAATTGCCTTGGCAAAGGAATCCAGATTTCACAAGAGGACCAAGCACATCAAGAGACGCTTCAATTCCATCCGGGACCAAGTCCAGGTGGGAGACATAGAGATTAGAAAGATACATACGAATCTGAATGTCGCAGACCCGTTGACTAAGCCTCTTCCACGAGCAAAACATGATCAGCACCAAGGCTCCATGGGTGTTAGAATCATTACTGTGTAATCTAGATTATTGACTCTAGTGCAAGTGGGAGACTGAAGGAATATGCCCTAGAGGCAATAATAAAGTTATTATTTATTTCCTTATTTCATGATAAATGTTTATTATTCATGCTAGAATTGTATTAAACGGAAACATAATACATGTATGAATACATAGACAAACATAGTGTCACTAGTATGCCTCTACTTGACTAGCTCATTGATCAAAGATGGTTGTGTTTCCTAACCATGGATATGAGTTGTCATTTGATCAGTGGGATCACATCATTAGGAGAATAATGTGATTGACTTGAACCATTTCGTTAGCTTAGCACTTGATCATTTAGTATGTTGCTATTGCTTTCTTCATGACTTATACATGTTCCTACATCTATGAGATTATGTAACTCCCGCTTACTGAAGGAACACTTTGTGTGCTACCAAATGTCACAACGTAACTGGGTGATTATAAAGGTGCTCTAGAGGTGTCTCCGAAGGTACTTGTTGAGTTGACGTATTTCGAGATTAGGATTTGTCACTCCGATTGTCGGAGAGGTATCTCTGCGCCCACTCGGTAATGCACATCACTATAAGCCTTGCAAGCATTGTAACTAATGAGTTAGTTGCAGGATGATGTATTATGGAATGAGTAAAGAGACTTGCCGGTAACGAGATTGAACTAGGTATTGAGATACTGGCTATCGAATCTCGGGCAAGTAACATACCGATGACAAAGGGAACAACGTATGTTGTTATGCGGTTTGACCGATAAAGATCTTCGTAGAATATGTTGGAGCCAATATGAGCATCCAGGTTTCGCTCTTGTTTATTGACCGGAGACGTGTCTCGGTCATGTCTACATAGTTCTTGAACCCGTAGGGTCCGCACGCTTAAAGTTAGATGACGGTTATATTATGAGTTTATGAGTTTTGATGCACCGAAGGTTGTTCGGAGTCCCGGATGTGATTACGGACATGACGAGGAGTCTCGAAATGGTCGAGACATGAAGATTGATATATTGGAGGCCTATATTTGGATATCGGAAGTGTTCCGGGTGAAATTGGGATTTTACCGGAGTACCGAGGGGTTACCGGAACCCCCCGGGGCTTAGTGGGCCATAGTGGGCCTTAGTGGAGAATAGGAGAGGCAGCTAGGGCAGGGCCGCGTGCCCCTCCCCCTCTAGTCTGAATAGGACAAGGAGAGGGGAGCAGAGCCCCCCCTTTCCTTCCTCTCTCCCTCCTCTTTCCCCTTCTCCTAATCCAACAAGGAAGGGAGGGAGTCCTACTCCTGGTGGGAGTAGGACTCCTCCTGGCGCGCCTCCTCCTAGTCGGCCGCCCCCTCCCCCCTTGCTCCTTTATATAAGGGGGCAGGGGGGCACCTCTAGACACAACAACAATTGATCCTTGAGATCTATTAGCCATGTGCGGTGCCCCCTCCACTATATTCCAACTCGATAATATCGTAGCGGTGCTTAGGCGAAGCCCTGCGTCGGTAGAACATCATCATCGTCGCCATGCCGTCATGCTGACGGAACTCTCCCTCGACACTCGGCTGGATCGGAGTTCAAGGGACATCATCGAGCTGAATGTGTGCTAGAACTTGGAGGTGACGTGCTTTCGGTGCTTGATCGGTCGGGCCATGAAGACGTACGACTACATCAACCGCATTGTTCTAACGCTTCCGCTTTTGGTCTACGAGGGTACGTGGACAACACTCTCCCCTATCATTGCTGTGCATCACCATGATCTTGCATGTGCGTATGATTTTTTTTGAAATTACTACGTTCCCCAACAAAGGGTTATGCCTTGGATGTCGTGTGGCTGCCCTCCCTCCTCCCCTCTATTTATAGGGTGAAGTGGGAAGGGTGCCGGCCCCTGTAGATGAGATCTAGAGGGGGGGCGTCGGCCAAGGGGAGGGGCCTTGCCCCCCAAGCCAAGGGGGGCGCCCCCTTTAGGGTTCCCCCCCCCCCAACCCTAGGCACATGGGCCCTATGGGGTGGCGCCCAACCCACTTAGGGGCTGGTTCCCTTCCACATACAGCCCATAGGGCCCTCTGGGGTAAGTGGACCCTCCTGGTGGACCCCCGGAACCCCTCTAGTGGTCCCGGTACAATACCGATAAACCCCCAAATACTTCCGGTGACCGTATGATGACTTTCCCATATATAAATCTTCACCTCAGGACTATTCCTAACTCCTCGCGACATCCGGGATCTCATCCGGGACTCCAAACAACATTCGGTAACCACATACAAACCTTCCCTATAACCCTAGCATCATCGAACCTTAAGTGTGTAGACCCTACGGGTTCGGGAATCATGCAGACATGACCGAGACAGCTCTCCGGCCAATAACCAACAGCGGGATCTGGATACCCATGTTGGCTCCCACATGTTCCACGATGATCTCATCGGATGAACCACGATGTCGAGGATTCAAGCAATCCTGTATACAATTCCCTTTGTCAACCAGTACATTACTTGCCCGAGATTCGATCGTCGGTATCCCAGTACCTCGTTCAATCTTGTTACCGGCAAGTCACTTTACTCGTTCCATAATGCATGATCCCGTGACCAACTACTTAGTCACATTGAGCTCATTATGATGATGCATTACCGAGTGGGCCCAGAGATTCCTCTCCGTCATACGGAGTGACAAATCCCAGTCTCGATTCGTGACAACCTAACAGACACTTTCGGAGATACCTGTAGTGCACCTTTATAGCCACCCAGTTATGTTGTAACGTTTGGTACACCCAAAGCATTCCTATGGTATCTGGGAGTTGCACAATCTCATGGTCTAAGGAAATGAAACTTGACATTAGAAAAGCTTTAGCAAACGAACTACACGATCTTGTGCTATGCTTACGATTGGGTCTTGTCCATCACACCATTCTCCTAATGATGTGATCCCGTTATCAATGGCATCCAATGTACATAGTAAGGAAACCATGACCATCTGTTGATCAACAAGCGAGTCAACTAGAGGCTCACTAGGGACATGTTGTGGTCTATGTATTCACACATGTATTACGGTTTCCGGTCAATACAATTATAGCATGAACAATAGACAATTATCATGAACAAGGAAATATAATAATAACCATTTTATTATTGCCTCTAGGGCATATTTCCAACATGTTCATCCTCCCTCGCGAGCCAATCCAACCACAAATTTAGCAGGAGTAGAATCTTACACCGCAAGGTGGCCCGAACCTCGGTAAACAGCCGTATTCGGCGTTCATCTTTCCCTTCGCTCGAGCACGCTGGAGCATGGTCGTGAGGTTGTGAGTCGCAAGGCAGGGCTTAGCGAGGTCAACCGAGCACACCTAGAGTTCGAACCTTTCTTGGGTCCCCAGAGCCCCGACTCAGATAATATGTATGAAACTACGAGCAAGATTGATTGTGGTTCACAAAAACAAGTAAGATTTTATTTGGTTCTTCACTTTTCATACTTTTATAGGGGTAGTAGATATAATTCATGCTTTTACAAGGGCAATAGATGCACTTGTTTACGTATCTACAATCTGACAAAACTTTTATTTTGTTTTATTTGATATTAGATAAATCTTTAATTCCATTTTACTTGAGATTGGAGTGCAACTAAACCAATCTATAAGTGCAGAGTTGTTGAGAAAACACACCTCCTTTTCCTCGACTATGTGCAAGGTATCAATTAATGTAGAAACTCCTCAAGTGTTCCAACTGTTGGGGAACATAGTAATTTCAAAAAATTTCCTACGCACACGCAATATCATGGTGATGGCATAGCAACGAGAGGGGAGAGTGTTCGTCCATGTATCCTCGTAGACCGTAAGCGGAAGCGTTAGCACAACGCGGTTGATGTAGTCGTACGTCTTCACAATCCGACCAATCCAAGCACCGAACGTACGGGGCCTCCGAGTTCAGCACACGTTCAGCTCGATGACGATCTCCGGCCTCCGATCCAGCGAAGCTCCGGAGATGAGTTCTGTCAGCATGACGGCGTGGTGACGATGATGGTGTTCTACCGACGCAGGGCTTCGCCTAAACTCCGCGACGATATGACCGAGGTGGAATATGGTGGAGGGGGGCACCGCACACGGCTAAGGAATGATCCGTAGATCAACTTGTGTGTATATGGGGTGACCCCCGCCCCCGTATATAAAGGAGGGAGGGGGGAGGTGCGGCCGGCCCCCTAGGGGTGCGCCTGGAGGAGTCCTACTCCCACCGGGAGTAGGACTCCCCCCTCTTGCCTTGGTGTAGAAGGAAAGGGGGGAGGGGAAAGAGGAAAGGGGGGCGCCGCCCCCCCTTCCTTGTCCTATTCGGACTAGGGGTGGAGGGGGCGCGCGGCCTGCCCTGGCCGGCCCTCCTCTTCTCCCTCTTGGCCCACTAAGGCCCATTATCCCCCGGGAGGGTTCCGGTAACCCCCCGGTATTCCGGTAAAATCCTGATTTCACCCGGAACCAATCTGATGTCCAAACATAGGCTTCCAATATATCAATCTTTATGTCTCGACCATTTCGAGACTCCTCGTCATGTCTGTGATCACATCCAGGACTCCGAACAAACTTCGGTACATCAAAACTTATAAACTCATAATAAAATTGTCATCGTAACGTTAAGCGTGCGGACCCTACGGGTTCGAGAACTATGTAGACATGACCTAGAACCACTCTCGGTCAATAACCAATAGAGGGACCTGGATGCCCATATTGGTTCCTACATATTCTATGAAGATCTTTATCGGTCAAACCGCATAACAACATACGTTGTTCCCTTTTGTCATCGGTATGTTACTTGCCCGAGATTTGATCGTCGGTATCCAATACCTAGTTCAATCTCGTTACCGGCAAGTCTCTTTACTCGTTCTGTAATACATCATCTTATAACTAACTCATTAGTTACAATGCTTGCAAGGGTTAGGTGATGAGTATTACCGAGAGGGCCCAGAGATACCTCTCCGACAATCGGAGTGACAAAACCTAATCTCGAATTATGCCAACCCAACATGTACCTTCGGAAACACTTGTAGAGCACCTTTATAATCACCCAGTTACGTTGTGATGTTTGGTAGCACACAAAGTGTTCTTCCGGTAAACGGGAGTTGCACAATCTCATAGTTGCAGGAACTTTGTATAAGTCATGAAGAAAGCAATAACAATATACCAAACGATCAAGTGCTAGGCTAACGGAATGGGTCATGTCAATCACATCATTCTCCTAATGATGTGATCCCATTAATCAAATGACAACACATGTCTATGGTTAGGAAACATAACCATCTTTGATTAATGAGCTAGTCATGTAGAGGCATACTAGTGACTATATGTTTGTCTATGTATTCACACATGTATCATGTTTCCGGTTAATACAATTCTAGCATGAATAATAAACATTTATCATGATATGAGGAAATAAATAATAACTTTATTATTGCCTCTAGGGCATATTTCCTTCAGTCTCCCACTTGCACTAGAGTCAATAATCTAGATTACATAGTAATGATTCTAACACCCATGGAGTCTTGGTGCTGATCATGTTTTGCTCGTGAGAGAGGCTTAGTCAACGGGTCTGCAACATTCAGATCCGTATGTATCTTGCAAATCTCTATGTCTCCCACTTGGACTTGGTCCCGAATGGAATTGAAGCATCTCTTGATGTGCTTGGTCCTTTTGTGAAATCTGGATTCCTTTGCCAAGGCAATTGCACCAGTATTGTCACAGAAGATCTTCATTGGTCCCGATGCACTAGGTATGACACCTAGATCGGAAATGAACTCCTTCATCCAGACTCCTTCATTTGCTGCTTCCGAAGCAGCTATGTACTCCGCTTCACATGTAGATCCCGCCACGATGCTTTGTTTAGAACTGCACCAACTTACAGCTCCACCGTTTAATAAAAACACGTATCCGGTTTGCGATTTAGAATCGTCCGGATCAGTGTCAAAGCTTGCATCGACGTAACCATTTACGACTAGCTCTTTGTCACCTCCATATACGAGAAACATATCCTTAGTCCTTTTCAGGTATTTCAGGATGTTCTTGACCGCTGTCCAGTGATCCACTCCTGGATTACTTTGGTACCTTCCTGCCAAGCTTATTGCTAAGCATACGTCAGGTCTGGTACACAGCATTGCATACATGATAGAGCCTATGGCTGAAGCATAGGGAACATTTTTCATCTTCTCTCTATCTTCTGCTGTGGTCGGGCATTGAGTTTGACTCAACTTCACACCTTGTAGCACAGGCAAGAATCCTTTCTTTGCCTGATCCATTTTGAACTTTTTCAAAATTTTGTCAAGGTATGTGCTTTGTGAAAGTCCTATTAAGTGTCTTGATCTATCTCTATAGATCTTGATGCCCAATATGTAAGAAACTTCACCGAGGTATTTCATTGAAAAACTTTTATTCAAGTATCCCTTTATGCTATCCAGAAATTCTATATCATTTCCAATTAATAATATGTCATCTACATATAAAATTAGAAATGCTATAGAGCTCCTACTCACTTTCTTGAAAATACAGGCTTCTCCAAAAGTCTGTATAAAACCATATGCTTTGATCACACTATCAAAGCGTTTATTCCAACTCCGAGATGCTTGCACCAGTCCATAAATGGAATGCTGGAGCTTGCACACTTTGTTAGCACCTTTTGGATCAACAAAACCTTCCGGCTGCATCATATACAACTCTTCTTCTAGAAATCCATTCAAGAATGCAGTCTTGACATCCATTTGCCAAATTTCATAATCATGAAATGCGGCAATAGCTAACATGATTCGGACAGACTTAAGCATCGCTACGGGTGAGAAAGTCTCATCGTAGTCAACCCCTTGAACTTGTCGAAAACCTTTTGCAACAAGTCGAGCTTTATAGACAGTAACATTACCATCAGTGTCAGTCTTCTTCTTAAAGATCCATTTATTCTCAATGGCTTGCCGATCATCGGGCAAGTCAACCAAAGTCCATACTTTGTTTTCATACATGGATCCCATCTCAGATTTCATGGCTTCTAGCCATTTTGCGGAATCTGGGCTCATCATCGCTTCCTCATAGTTCGTAGGTTCATCATGGTCAAGTAACATGACTTCCAGAATAGGATTACCGTACCACTCTGGTGCGGATCTTACTCTGGTAGACCTACGAGGTTCAGTAGCAACTTGATCTGAAGTTTCATGATCATTATCATTAGCTTCCTCACTAATTGGTGTAGTTGTCACAGGAACCGGTTCTCGTGATGAACTACTTTCCAATAAGGGAGTAGATACAGTTATCTCATCAAGTTCTACTTTCCTCCCACTTACTTCTTTCAAGAGAAACTCCTTCTCTAGAAAGGATCCATTCTTAGCAACGAATGTCTTGCCTTCGGATCTGTGATAGAAGGTGTACCCAACAGTCTCTTTTGGGTATCCTATGAAGACACATTTCTCCGATTTAGGTTCGAGCTTATCTAGTTGAAGTTTCTTCACATAAGCATCGCAGCCCCAAACTTTAAGAAACGACAACTTTGGTTTCTGCCAAACCACAGTTCATAAGGTGTCGTCTCAACGGATTTTGATGGTGCCCTATTTAACGTGAATGCGGCCGTATCTAAAGCATAACCCCAAAATGATAGCGGTAAATCAGTAAGAGACATCATAGATCGCACCATATCAAGTAAAGTACGATTACGACGTTCGGACACACCATTTCGTTCTGGTGTTCCAGGTGGCGTGAGTTGCGAAACTATTCCACATTGTTTCAAGTGTAGGCCAAACTCGTAACTCAAATATTCACCTCCACGATCAGATCGTAGAAACTTTATTTTCTTGTTACGATGATTTTCCACTTCACTCTGAAATTCTTTGAACTTTTCAAATGTTTTAGACTTGTGTTTCATCAAGTAGATATACCCATATCTGCTCAAATCATCTGTGAAGGTGAGAAAATAACGATACCCGCCGCGAGCCTCAACATTCATTGGACCACAAACATCAGTATGTATGATTTCCAACAAATCAGTTGCTCGCTCCATAGTTCCGGAGAACGGCGTTTTAGTCATCTTGCCCATAAGGCACGGTTCGCAAGTACCAAGTGATTCATAATCAAGTGATTCCAAAAGCCCATCAGTATGGAGTTTCTTCATGCGCTTTACACCGATATGACCCAAACGGTAGTGCCATAAATAAGTTGCACTATCGTTATCAACTCTGCATCTTTTGGTTTCAACACTATGAATGTGTGTATCACTACTATCGAGATTCAATAAAAATAGACCACTCTTCAAGGGTGCATGACCATAAAAGATATTACTCATATAAATAGAACAACCATTATTCTCTGATTTAAATGAATAACCGTCTCGCATCAAACAAGATCCAGATATAATGTTCATGCTCAACGCTGGCACCAAATAACAATTATTTAGGTCTAAAACTAATCCCGAAGGTAGATGTAGAGGTAGCGTGCCGACCGCGATCACATCGACTTTGGAACCGTTTCCCACGCGCATCGTCACCTCGTCCTTGGCCAGTGCTCGCTTATTCCATAGTCCCTATTTCGAGTTGCAAATATTAGCAACAGAACCAGTATCAAATACCCAGGTGCTACTACGAGCTCTTGTTAGGTACACATCAATAACATGTATATCACATATACCTTTGTTTACTTTGCCATCCTTCTTATCCGCCAAATACTTGGGGCAGTTCTGCTTCCAGTGACCAGTCTGCTTGTAGTAGAAGCACTCAGTTTCAGGTTTAGGTCCAGACTTGGGTTTCTTCTCTTGAGCAGCAACTTGCTTGCTGTTCTTCTTGAAGTTCCCCTTCTTCTTCCCTTTGCCCTTTTTCTTGAAACTAGTGGTCTTGTTGACCATCAACACTTGATGCTCCTTCTTGATTTCTACCTCCGCAGCTTTTAGCATTGCGAAGAGCTCGGGAATAGTCTTGTTCATCCCTTGCATATTATAGTTCATCACAAAGCTCTTGTAGCTTGGTGGCAGTGATTGGAGAATTCTGTCAATGACACTATCATCCGGAAGATTAACTCCCAGTTGAATCAAGTGATTATTATATGTAACACCCTCGATGCGACTATATCTCCCACGTGTCGAGGCACGACTTAGAGGCATAATCGCATCGAAGGCATATGTCGCA
The DNA here is from genome assembly GCF_018294505.1 of Triticum aestivum. NCBI lineage: Eukaryota > Viridiplantae > Streptophyta > Magnoliopsida > Poales > Poaceae > Triticum > Triticum aestivum. The sequence continues at coordinate 243,463,817 of NC_057798.1, forward strand.
AGTGAGGTAATCTTCACACAACCCATGTAATACATAGGGGAAAGAGATACATAGTTGGCTTACAATCGCCACTTCACACAATTACATGAATAAAGCATTACATCAACCAAATACAATCAGGGCCCGACTACGGAGCCAAAATAAAAGAAGAACCCCAAATGCGACAAAGGTCCCCGATCGACCCCAACTGGGCTCCACTACTGATCAACTAGAACGGAAACAACACAAAGGACAAGATCTTCATCGAGCTCCTCCTGAGCTTGGTTGCATCATCTGAACGGACTCAACGGCACCTACAAGCTGGTTTTGGAAGTATCCGTGAGCCACGGGGACTCAGCAATCTCGCACCCGCGAGATCAAGACTATTTAAGCTTATAGGAAGGATGGAGTAATGAGGTGGAGCTGCAGCAAGCGACTAGCATATATGGTGGCTAACATACGCAAATGAGAGCGAGAAGAGAAGGCAAAGCACGGTCGATAAAAGTATGATCAAGAAGTGATCCTATAGCAACCTACGTCAAGCATAACTCCAACACCGTGTTCACTTCCCGGACTCCGCCGGAAAGAGACCATCACGGTTACACACACGGTTGATGTATTTTAATTAAGGTCAACTTCGGGTTTTCTACAACCGGACGTTAACAAATTCCCATCTGCCCATAACCGCGGGCACGGCTTTCAAAAGATAATACCCTGCAGGGGTGTCCCAACTTAGCCCATCCAAGCTCTCACGGTCAACGAAGGAATAGACCTCCACCCGAGACACTCCGATCAGACTCGGTATCCCGGTACAACAAGACATTTCGACAGGGTAAAACTAAACCAGCAACACCGCCCGAATGTGCCGACAAATCCCGATAGGAGCTGCACATATCTCTTTCTCAGGGCACACTCAGATTGTCCAAGGTACGGGTAGGCCAACCCAGAGTTGCCCCTGGTGGCCACCGGCAGCTGACAGGTTGGACCAACACTCAGAGGAGCACTG